>NC_141554.1:63802205-63953970 GCF_021556685.1 Rattus norvegicus
ATAAATTTAGTAATCCACCCTTATATTTCCTTCCTGTTCAAAATTATGAGCATTTCCAAATTATCCTTTAAAATGACAAACTATCTATAATTTGTAAAATTACCATAACCATACACCCAAAGATAAGTGATTGGGATGACAACTATGTATAACTTCTTCCTGGTGAATAGGGGTGATGAGAAATACTTTAAAAGTGTGGGGAGGAGTAGGAAAATTAGAGAAAATAAAGGTCAGACTTAAGAAAGCTAGTTTTATCATCTAGTCTTCCTATGTTTGGAAGGCTTTGGATTTGACTAAAGTTCTGGCTGGATCCATCTGAAAGACTGGACGAAGCTAGGTCTTCTTGAATCACCAGTTATTCCTGAAGCTGTTTTGGAAGCAATTCTCTGGAAACAGCGTCAGCAGTTAGGAGGTGGAAACAGTAGCCATTTCAACATCCCAAGCATGAATCTTGCCAAAGCTGTACATGCTGTAATATATGAATTTCACAACCAAAATTTTAGTACTATTAAGATATGGGTATGGATTGTGCAATGTGCATAGGTCAGTTAAGAATGAATTTTTGCTCCTAGTTTGAGCAGGGGAAATACAACAGCCTTTTTATGAGTTAATTTGATCAATAACCGATTTTGATAAATCTTCATTCATGCCATATGAAGGATGGCATAATTAATGTTAAGGATTCCATAACCAATAACATTTACTGTCTAATTTTAGCTAAAGTTTTGTCTAGAGACATGTTTATATATAAGCCAGATATTGAGCTGTACCCATGTTGAGGAAACAGCAAATCATGTTACTTGTCCTGTTTGACTTTCTCAAACTTTTGTTTTCTTTAGACAAGATCTTCAGGGATACTTCTGCTGTCATATCTGATCCATCATTCTGAAAATGTTCCAAAGCGTTTTCTCCATTCCTGTCAACACAAATACAGAATCTCCTACCCAAAGTATTATGTCCTTGGTCCAGTAACTGGAAATCACTGAAGTTACAGAATGAATTTAATAACTTGACCTCTCTCCCAGAGGATATTTAATATCGTAAATACCAAACTTATACTCATCTTCATTTTGATAGTTAAAACAATTAAAAACAAAACAGCTAAACAAATATTATCTGTTGGGACAGTGCTAGTCCACTATCTGTTTTTCTTAAACATTTAATTTTTAATTGTGAGATCAAGGTCTAAGTTTCTACTGTTTGAGGTAGTATTAGATAGCCTATTCCCCACTTTTTTTTTTGACCTGCAATTTAAGATCAAAAGTCTCAAAGTCTTTATTCATCTACATATTTAACTTTAAACAAATCCCCTTCTACTTACTCTATATTTCCAGGCTGTAATTTTTGTCAGACCAGGCTGAATAATTCCAGAAATCCCACATAGGCCATGATCAAGGATCCTGAGACCTGCCCTGGCATATACCTTTTCAAATTTTCTTTAAAGCATTTTTCTTATTTATTCTTCCTAAGTTCTCCCTTCTGTGGAGCTTAATATCTCTGTGGGCATATATTCCCTTTATCATTGTATAACATTAATTAACATAAGCTTACTCTACTTGCCCTCTGCTTCTGACCTACAATTGAAGATTAAATGCCTTAAAGTATTTCTGTATTTAACTTTATATAAATCCCCTTCTATTTATAGTACAAGTCTATTTCCAGATTGTAATTTTTTGTCATATCAACCTGAATAATCCCAGAAATCTGATGCAGACTATGCTTGATGATATCAAAAACTGCCCTGACATAGATTTTTCAAAAAATTTAAAAGTATTTTTAAATTTTTTATTAGATATATTTCTTTACGTATATTTCAAACGTTATTTTCCTTCCCAGTTTCCTGTCCATAAGCCCCATTCCCTCCCCTCCCTCTCTTCCATACGAGTAATCACCCTTATTACCCCCCCATGGTCCCCTGCACTGGGGGTCCAACCTTAGTAGGACCAAGGGCTTCCCCTTCCACTGGAGCCCCAACAAGGCTATTCTCTGTTATATATGCAGATGGAGTCCTGGGTCAGTCCATGTGTAGACTTTCAGTAGTGGTTTAGTCCCTGGAAACTCTGGTTGGTTGGCATTGTTTTTTTTTTATGGGATTGCAAGCTCATTCAATTCTTAAAATACTTCCTCTAATTCCCCCAAAGGGGTCCTATTCTCAGTTCGGTGGTTGACATCTATATTGGACATGCTCTGGATGTGTCTCTCAGGAGAGATCTATATCCGGTCCCTTTCAGCATGCATTTTCTAGCTTCATTAAACTTATCTAGTTTTGGTGGATATATATGCACACACACACACACACACACACACACACACACATATATATATATATATATATATATATATATATATATATATATATATATATATATATGTCACACATGGGGCAGGTTCTGAATGGCCATTCCTTGAGTCGCTGCTCTAAACTTTGCTTCCATTTCCCTTCCTATGGATATTTTCCCCCTTTTAAGAAGGAGTGGGAGCATCTGCATTTTGCTCATCCTTCTTGAGCTTCCTGTGGTCTGTGAATTGCATCTTGGTTAATTTGAGCTTTTTGTCTAATATCCACTTATCAATGAGTGCATACCAAGTGTGTTTTTCAGTGATTCAGTAACCTCACTCAGGATATTTTCTAGTTCATTCCATTTGCCTATGAATTTCATGAAGTCATGGTTTTTGATAGGTGAGTAGTACTCCATTGTGTAGCTGTACCACATTTTTTTAACCCATTCCTCTGTTGAAGTGCACCTGGGTTCTTTCCAGCTTCTGGCTATTATAAATAAGGCTGTTATGAACATAGTGGAGCTTATGTCTTTGTTGTATGTTGCAGCATCTTTTGGGTATATGCCCAAGAGAGGTATAGCTGGGTTTTCCAGTAGTAGGATCTCCAATTTTCAGGATTAATATAGTAAAGATGGCCATTTTGCCAAAAGCAATCTACAGATTCAGTACAATCCCCATCAAAATTCCTACTCAATTCTTTATAAAGATAGAAATAGCAATTTGCAATTTCATTTGGAATAGCAAAAAACACCGGATAGTGAAAATTGTACTCAACAACAAAAGAACTTCTGCGGGAATCACCATCCCTGACTTCAAGCAGTATTACAGAGCAACAGTCAGAAAAACTGTATGGTATTGGTACAGACTCAGGCAGATAGATCAGTGGAACAGAATTGAAGACCCAGAAATGAACCCACACACCTATACTCACTTGATCTTTGACAAAGGAGCTAATATCATCCAGTGGAAGAAAGATAGCATTTTCAACAAATGGTGCTGGTTCAACTGGAGGTCAGCATGTAGAAGAATGCAAATTGATCCATTCTTTTCACCAAGTACCAAGCTTAAGACCAAGTCGATCAAGGACCTCCACATCAAACCACATACACTCAAACTAATTGAAAAAAAAGTGGGAAAGAGTCTCAAACACGTGGGCACTGGGAAAAATATCCTGAACAAAACACCAATGGCTCATGCTCTAAGATTGAGAATCGAAAAATGGGACCTCATAAATCTGCAAAACTTTTGTAAAGCAAAAGACACTGTCATTAGGACAAAATGCAACCACCAGATTGGGAAAAGATCTTTACCAATCCTACATCTGATAGAGAGCTAATATACAAAATATATAAGGAACTCAAGAAGTTAGATTCCAGAGAGCCAAATAACCCTATTAAAAATGGGGTACAGAGCTAAACAAAACATTCTCAGCTGAGGATTATCGAATGGCCAAAAAGCACCTAAAGAAATGTTCAACATCCTTAGTCATCAGGGAAATGCAAATCAAAACAACCCTGAGATTCCACCTCACACCAGTCAGAATGGCTAAAATAAAAATCTCAGGTGACAGCAGATGCTGGTAAGGATGTGAAGGAAGAGGAACACTCCTCCATTGTTGGTGGGATTGCAGACTGGTACAACCATTCTGGAAATCAGTCTGGAGGTTCCTCAGAAAAAAGTATTATTTTCTTATTCATTCTATCCTTTCTCCTTTCCTTTATTTCCTGTATTTGTGATCAAAGACCTGAATTTTTAATTCTATTTATATTTAAGAACATTCAAACAATGATCATTATACTCCCTTCTGTCCTTAAAAAAATCAAATTTTATTTGTCTCTATCCTTTGATTATTTGCTTGAAGTATGTAGGCTGCCTCTGCCATCCTATTCTTTCTGCCTCAAAGCAGCCATGCTCTCTCTTTGCACAGCAGGGGCTCTTGGCACCTCTGACCCCAAGCTCTTTGTATCATTCCAAACTGCATGAAGAAATCATCACTTGGCTCAGTTAAAATCTATGGCCTGTTAAGAAGTCAAATCTCCCCAAATTCTAATCTAAAATGATAATGTGGGTGTGCTCTATCTGAGAAATTTTGAATAAGCTTTTTAAATTTTTTTGCTCTTTTATTTATTTACATTTCAAATGTTATTCCCTTTCCTATTTTCATCCCCTATCCAATCCCCTCCACCTGATTCTATGAGGGTGCTCCTTTGCCTACACACTGACTCCCACCACACCAGCCCAGGATTCTCCTACACTGGGGCATCAAGCCTTTAGAGGAAGAAGGGTCTCCCCTGCCTTTGATACCAAAAAGGCAGTCCTCTGCTACATGTGCAACTGCAGTCATGGTTCCCTCCATGAATACTCTTTTGTTCATGATTTAGTCCTTGGGAACTGTGGGGGGGTGGTCCTGGTTGGTTAATATGGTTGTTCTTCCTATGTGGTTACAAAACCCTTCAGGTTCTTTGGTCTTTCCCCTAACTCCTCCATTGGGATCCCTGTGCTTAATCCGATAGTTGGCTGGAAATCAGTCTGGAGATTCATCAGAAAAATGGACATAGTACTACCTAAGGACCCAGCTATACCACACTTTGGCATATATCCAAAAGATTCTCTAACATACAACAAGAACACATGCTCCACTATGTTCAAAGCAGCCTTATTTATAATAGTCAGAAGCTGAAAAGAGTTCAGATGTCCCTCAACAGCAGAATAGACTTCATTAAATCCCCAGGCAAATGGATGGAAATGGAAAATATCATTCTTAGTGAGGCAGCCTAGTCACAAAGAACACACATGGTATGTACTCACTGATAAGTGGACATTAGGCAAAAAACTCAGAATATCCACGATATGCTTCACAGACCATATAAAGCTCAAGAGGAAAGACCAAAGTGTGGCCACTTCAGTCCTTCTTAGAAGAGACAACAAAATAATCATGGGAAGTAGATGGAAGGAGGGACTTGGGAGGGAGAGAGGAGTAGGAGGGAAAGGGGGTACAGTACCTGACATGGGAGGAGATGGGGGAGATTTTCAAAAAGAGGGTCGGGAGATTGAATAGAGGTGTGAAATAAGGGATAGCCACCAGAAAGTCCCAGATGCTAGAGAAGCGAGAGGCTCCCAGGACCCAAGGGAAATGACAGTTACTGAAATAGCCAAAAAAGGGGAAAGAGAAACTGTAAAGACCATATCTAGAATTGCTCCTGTCTAAGAGAATTTCAAGGACAAATAGTGATGCAGAAACTGAAGGAAAGTCCATTCAGAGACTGCCCTAACTGGGGATCCATCCTACATGCAGACACCAAACCCAGAAACTATTACTGATGACAAGAAGTACTTGTTTACAATAGCCTGATATAGCCCTCTCCTGAGAGGCTAGGTCAGAGTCTGACCAATACAGATGCGGATGCTTGCAGCCAAACATTGCACTAAATAATTTTTAATAGTGACTTCTTACCAGAGATGTTGGACGCTATCTAAGTGGTGAATTAATTAAACTGCTTTGGCTTCTGTCAGGCCACATATGCTGTGCCCACACAAAAGCTCTTTGGATTCAAGAATGAAAGACATATTCCACCTACTTTTTAATATGCTTTGGCTAGCTTAACGGTTGGGCACTTCTAAACCTCCCTGCAGTCAGCAAATATTCCATTACAGTATTCCTGAGTTAATATCTTAAAAAATCTATGTTGTCTCTGTTATCCCCGACCCAATTGGAGAAGTTGCCTCTAGGGCCATTTTCCCAGATTCCTACATGTCATAAGGCCTTTAAGATTCATTTTTCTGCTTCTCTGATATGGCATTTCTCTGTCTTCTTCCCCTCTCTCCAATCATTGCCTGTGAAATCTAAAAGTCCTGTCACATCTCTCTGCCCAGCCATTGGTTGTAAGATAATTATTTATTAACAATCAAAGTCAACTAGGGGCAGGTAAAAACAGGTCTGGAATCACAGCTTTTGTGAGCCAAAATAAGTATGCACTCACTGATAAGTGGATATTAACAAAAATCTTGAATTAACCAAGATACAACCCACAGACCACATGAAGCTAAAGGACAACCAATGTGTGGATGCTTCAGTCCTCCTTAAAATGGTGAACAAAAATATTCATAGGTGGACATATGGAGACAAAGGTTGAAGTAGAGACTAAAGGAATGGCTATTCAGAGCCTGCCCCACTTGAGGATCCAGCCCATATATATTACAGCCACCAAACCTAGATAATAATGCCGATGCGAAGAAGTGCATGCTGTCTGGGGCCTGATATAGCTCTCTCCAGAGATCCTCTGCCAGAGAATGACAAATACAGAGGCCAATGCTAGCAGCAAACCATTGACCTGAGAAGCGGGTCCTGGTTGGAGGAGTTAAGAGGAAGGATTGAGGGGCTGGGGATTTAGCTCAGTGGTAGAGCGCTTACCTAGGAAGCGCAAGGCCCTGGGTTCGGTCCCCAGCTCCGAAAAAAAGAACCAAAAAAAAAAAAAAAAAGGAAAAAAAAAGAGGAAGGATTGAAGGAACTGAAGGAGCTTACAACTCTATAAGAACAACAATGCCAACCAATCAGAGCTTCACTTGCACTCTCATATTATACTCCATCAACACAGGAAGTCAGCACAGGATGTCAAGGCAGGAAATGATGCAGGAAAACTCTCAATTGAGAAAATGAATCTACTAAATTTACCTGTATGTAAGCCTGTGATGGATGCATTTTCAAGATTGATGATTACTGTGTGTGTGTGTGTGTGTGTGTGTGTGTGTGTGTGTGTGTGTGTGTGTGTGTGTGTAGGGAGTTAGCTCCTGATAGTTAGGACCACCATGGGCAGGTGGTCCTGGATGGTATAAGAAAACAGGCTGCACAAGACATGAGGAAGAAGCCATTAAGCAGCATTCTTCAACAGCATTAGCTTCATGCCTGGCTGTCAGGTTCCTGGTCTGCTTGAGCTCCTTCCCTGATGCCCCTTCATGGTGGACTTTAAGCTGTAAACTGAAATCAGCCCTTTCCTCCCCAAGTTACTTTTGGTCTTGGTGCTCTAGCATAGCAAGATAAACATTAATACAGGAGAGAAGATGGGGGAGGAGAAGCAACAAGACCGAATTATGTTCAAAAATGTCATAATCTAATATGAATCTAATCTAATACTGTGTATTATAATTTAAATAAAACAAAATGTCTGATGTTGCAATCTATCTTAGGTACTCAAACAGATTGAGTGACTTGCTCTTATAAGTCTAATCTCCTCCCCATTCCCTCCCCGTCACCAGAGAACCATAATTCACTGTCTTTAAATGAATAATGGGGTCGGGTGTACTGATACATGCTTACACTTCCAATCTGAGGCTGAGGCAGGAAGATTGTAAGTTATGGATGTCCTGAGCTATATAACATGACTCCATCTCAAACAAATAAAAAGTGATTAAGCTGTAATACATCAATACCTTGTACTACTACTCAAAAACAAAATATACAACCTCTCCTCACAACTATTATGTACAGCTTAAGTGAGTCTCAGAGGGTTTGTACTAGTGCAAAGATTGATGTTAGGTTACAAATCAAGTATTCTACTTGAATAACATTTTTGGAATACTGCAATTACAATAGCAAGAGTTTTCCTAAATTCCAGGAGTGGAGAAGGGAGGTGACTGTGCTTGCAATGGGCAGCAAGAGGGACTCTGATGGATTTTTTCTTTAAAAAGTGAGCACATTTAGTTTCTTCACATGCTCTCAGTTTGTAACTTTATAGGCAACTAATTCATACTCTATCCTACATCAGTTAATGTGTGGAAAGAATGCATAAATATTTGAGAAGGTCTGTGATTTATTTAAATAATTTGCTAAAATTAAACTCTTATGTTTTCAAAGAAGTTGCTTACTCTTATTCTTTAGGTAATATTTCTTCGGTACCTACATGTGGCAAAATGAACCAAACACTACACATTTTATAGGCATGCACATTTTGTTGAGTATTTTCCTAAGATGACACAAATTCCAGTGATGAAAGAATAAAAAATAAAGTGTAAAGATATTTGTAAGGGCAGGTATAGTATTTTAAAGTTCCCTATAGAGTATAGATCATGTTCCTGCTTTATTGAACACATTGGAGGCAGACCAATCCATAGCCTAACTCTGCCCCCAAAGTCCAAAATTTTTAAGGTTTTGGACTATCAGTGCCACATGTTTTGGCTTCTAGACACTATTATTTTCCTTGAGGGTGTACTATTGAGTACTTTATTTATTTATACAGGTTTTCATGTATCAAGGCTGGCTGGAACTTGCTTTGCTCCTGCCACTTCTACTTTCCAGGTGTATTTCTGGCGTTCTAGACACGCAACCAGTTTCTGCTGTGCCGAGGTTCAAACCTAGGGTTTCATGCATGCTAGGCTAGGTACATATGCAGACACTACTGATATGATTTATTAGGGTGTTTGGCCATTCTGAAGGTCTTTACATTGCTTAATATAGGGTGGGGTATAAGAAACACCACTAGGAAGTAGGTGTCCTAAAAGTGACCTGCTATTTGTTGGGATGATACTGATGACCCCATATCTTTCATTCTGTAGGTTCTATAGTCCATATCCTGAAGCAGTGTTCCTGCCAGAGCACACAGAGAAACACTCAACACTGAGGGCTGAGAAAATGGTGGGTAAGAGCGTTTGCTTTAGGATCTGAATTTAAATCCCCAGCACCCACAAGCAGCACACCAGTAACCTAATATTGTGGACTAGGGGCAGGCAAATCCCAGAGATTGCCTGGCTGAATTGTCTCTGACCTATTCATGAATGGACATGGGCACATGCACCTGCATAGTCACATAAGTGCAACCTCCCTAACCAAGAAATGCCCAAACCTTTTCATCCTTGGCCTGTAGGATAAAACTTCCGGAGAAAGACTGTCTTCAGTACTCCATGCTAGCTTGATCTTAATCCTACATTGTATGCTGGACATTGGATTTTCTTGTCTGGTTCCCAGCCCTGGAGGATCCAACACTTCCTGCTTCTTGTGTATCCCTGTTTCTTTCTTTTGCTGTCCCCCTTCTTTTCCAACCCCATTTCCCTCCCATTCCTCCCTTCCTTGTCCTTGAGAGATTCTCGGGGCCACATAGTTTTCATACCAGATTGATTTTATTTTCATCAGTGTCAAAGCACTGTGTAGTAACTAGTGAATCTACACAGTTTGACATCGTTCAGCTGCCAGACCTGTGAACAGATTTCTAGTCTTGGGTGGCTTTCTGAGTCTATTTGCTTTCCTCATCACTAGTTGGCTCAGTGGAGCTGTCTGCACCGCTCTGTTCTGGTCCCATTTCAGTGCTAATTGTTATTTCATCCATCAGACGGTGGTAGTGTCCGAATAGTGTTTCATCTTTGTCTCATTTAGTCTTCTTTGTTGGTGGTGCAGTTTTCTTTGGAGTGTTATTTTCTGGGATTCTTGGCAGGGTTTCTCTTGGCCTTCTTTGTCATCTTTCACATCTGGAAGTTCAACAGAGTATAGGGCATATGAGTCTTTGAAAAGCTGGAATATGTGAAGGGGACTGTAGGAGAAGGGCTATGGGCTGCGAAGTGGGTAAATGCCAGGCCAAGAAAGGGTTAGGAGTGCTGGGGAAGGGGAAATCACCAGAGAAAGACTATGCTTAGCTTGGAACTTCTTACCTTCCCACTACATTTGGATCCGGACCTACGACTTTCCTCTCCAGTTCTGGTTTTGTGTTGATGGCAAGTCTTAATTTTCTTGGATTTCGCCCTTGAAGTTGATGGCTTGACATCTGGTGTAGTATTCTCTGATTTCTTCTTCGTTGCTTTCACCATATTGAAGGCTAGGGTGGTCTGTTCCAGAGATCTCAGAGGCACAGTCTTTTGAACCCATCTTGAACAATGGGAGGCCACACCCCTGAGCCCTGATTGGTCAGTAAGTCCCTTCTCGTCTAATAGTGGTGGAGGAGCTGTTTTGACATCATAGAGCACCTTGCTGCCTTGTCGGAGTAGGCACTGGGTTGGAGATCACTCTGGTTTGCGGGGATGCTATGAAGGAAATAGTGTCTGGATACAGACCTGAGACTTTTCTTGAACATCTCTGAGACTCATGCCACCTTTTTTTATATTCCCATCTTCAGTTGTGATAGAATGTGTGGCAGAGGATTTGCCCACATGAACTCTTCCTGAAAAGCCCCACCCCCATTCAATGGTTCATTCTGTCATGTCACCTCCTTAGTTATTAACAGGTAGTTATATTTTTGGCATATTATAGCATCCAAATTTAATTCCAAATCCTACCAATATTATTCTTATCCTTCACCTATTTGATTGTGTTTTCATATATTTATTTATTTTCTTTATTATTGTCTCTTCTGTTTGAATCTATTTTTCTATAGTTCCTTAAGGGATTTATTTATGCCCTCTTTAAAGACTTCTGTCATCTTTATAAGATTGGATTTAAGACCCTGTTCTTGTACTTCAGTTTTATTAGTAAATCAAGAGTTTTCTGTAGCAGGACAGCTAAGCTCTAGTGGTTCCAATTGCCCTGGATCTTGTTGATTGGGTTCTTGTCTGCCCTTTAGGCATCTGGTTTTCCTGGTCTTGGCTGGATGATCTTCATGGCAATAGGACTTCCCTGAAAGGTGAGGTAAGCTGTTGGCCAAACAGTGGCGATCAGGGTACCCTACTCTGTTGACTCTGCCTCAGGCAGACCCCACTCTGCAGGCTGTGTTCCAGGAAGACCCTACTTTGTAGTATGTGTCACAATTACACTAAGCTGGTCCAACTAGGATGGGTGTTCTGGCAGGGGTCTTAGCTAGTTAGTTTGGGGGCACTGAAGGTTCCCATGAAAGGGGTTAAGGTACTCTTGAGATCCTGCAAGACTCCTCCAGATGGAAGAGGAAGCCCACAGCTAGACCATGCATCTCCAGGGATTCTGGTCACCATTTACCTCTACAGGCTGTCTGAGGTGGACAAGTTGGGGTGGCAGGCGGTTCTAACTAGGATAGAAAGGGTGTTGGGCGGGGTTCCAAGATGGTAAGTTTTGGGGCCCCAGAAGGTTTCCACAGGGAAGCAGGATGCTCTTGAAATACCACAGGGTTCCTCAATATGTATCCCAGGCTATCCATGAACTCTGGATCCTCCTGCCTCTGCCTCCCTCAACAAACCCTATTGGCATATATCACCACAACCACCAAGTACTTTTAAAGTAATTAAAATGTATTTTTAAAAGTCTATGTATTTTTTGTGTGAGTGTGTGTGTATGTGTGTGTGTGTGTGTGTGTGAAAGAGAGAGAGAGAGACAGAGAGAGAGACAGAGAGAGAGAGAGAGAGAGAGAGAGAGAGAGAGAGAGAGAGGGAAGGAGGAGAGGGAGAGAGGTGAGAGGGTAGGAGGTGGAGGGGAGGGAAGATGAGGGGAGGAGAGGAGAGGAAAGAGAAATGAGAATCAACACAAGAGGTCAGAAGAGTGTGTCAGATCTCCTGCAGTTGAAGGTACTGGGTGAGCTGTCCATCCTAGGTGCTGCAAATTGAATTTGGTTCTTTTTAGATGAACAGAAAGCCCTCTTAACCATTGAGCTATCACTCCAGCACCTTACAGTTATTTTAAGTTATTTTACAGTTATTTTACAGTTAGTAGATAAATCTTCGCCTTATTTCCCCTATTTCCCCACTAAACATATGTGGGTAATCAGTTTGTAGCCATTTATTTGTAGCAAAACACTGTTGCAATATGACCTCTTACTCCCATATAGGTTCTTCATCAGAGGCCAAACTAATAGAGCCACCAAATGTTGAACTTTCAGCCTCCAACATTATGAGTTAACTAAATATCACTTCTTGGGTATTTGCTTTGTTTCATTTTGATATAGGGTTTTATTATGTTGCCAGGCTGGCCTTGAACTCACTAATCCTACTGCTTTGGCTTTTTTAGCAATGCGACTAGAAGTAGTTGTTTCCAACCATAACTAATAATGAAAGTAAATTAATAGAATACATGCATATAATAATGAAATCTATAAATGATCAATATATGTAAGTGAATTTATTTTTAACATTTTTATTGGATATTGTTACTTAGATTTCAAATGTTAACCCCTTTCCTGGTTTCCTATTCATAAACACATACCCCTCCCCAATCTTCTATGAGGGTATTCCCCCACCCATCCACACACCCCTTCCTGCCTCCCTGCCCTGATATTCCCCTATACTGTGGGGTCTAGCCTTGGCAGGATCAAGGGCTTCTCCCACTGGTGCCCAACAAAGCCATCCTCTGCTACATAAAAAGCTGGAGCCATGGGTCTGTTCATGTACTCTTGGGATGGTGGTTTAGTCCCTGGGAGCTCTGGTTGGTTGGTATTGTTGTTCTTATGGAGTTGCAAACCCCTTCAGCTCCTTCACTCCTTTCTCCAACTCTTCCACTGGGGACCCTGTTCTCAGCACCAATGGTTGGCCGCCAGCAATCACCTCTGTATTTTTCATGTTCTGGCAGAAGCTCTCTGGGGAGAGCTATATCAGGCTCCTGTCAGCATCAGGAATATTTTCTGGGTTTGATGACTGTATGTATATGGGCTGTATGTGCAGGTAGGGTAATCTCTGAATGGCCATTCTCTCAGTCTCTGTTCCAAACTTTGTCTCTGTATCTCCTCCTATGAATGTTTTTGTTTCCCCTTTTAAGAAGGACTGAACCAATTGCACTTTGACCTTCCTTCTTCTTGAGCTTCATGTGGTCTGTGGACTGTATCTTGTGTAATCTGAGCTTTTGGGCTACAATCCACTTATCACTGAGTGCATACAATGTGTGTGTGTGTGTGTGTGTGTGTGTGTGTGTGTGTGTGAGAGAGAGAGAGAGAGAGAGAGAGAGAGAGAGAGAGAGAGAGAGAGAGAGAGAGATTGGCTTACCTCACTCAGGATATTATCTAGTCCCATCAATTTGCCTGTAAATTTGATGAAGTTATTGTTTTTGATAGCTGAGTAGTACTCCATTGTGTAGATGTATCACATTTTCTGTATCCAATCCTCTGTTGAAGGTCACCTAGGTTCCTTCCAGCATCTGGATATTATAAATAAGACTGCTATGACCATAGTGGAACACGTGTCCTTGTTATGTGTTGGAACATCTTTTGGGTATATGCTCAGGAGTGGTATAGCTGGATCCTTAGGTACTACTATGTCTAATTTTCTGAGGAACATCCAGACCGATTTCCAGAGTAGCTGGAGCACCTTGCAATCCCAACAGCAATGGAGTTTTCCTCTTTCCCCACATCCTTGCCAGTATCTGTTGTTACCTGAGATTTTTATATTGGCCATTATGACTGGTACAAGGTGGAATCTCAGGGTTGTTTTGATTTGCATTTCCCTGATGACTAAGGATGTTGAACATTTCTTCAGGTACTTCTTACCCATTCAATATTCCTCAGATGATAATTCTTTCTTTAGCTCTGTACTCCATTTTTTAATAGGGATATTTGGTTTGCTGGAGTCTATCTTCATGAGTTCTTCGTATATATTAGATATTATTTCTCTATCAGATGTAGGGTTGGTAAAGATCTTTTCCCAATCTGTTGAGTGCCATTTTGTCCTAATGACAGTGTCCTTTGCCCTACAGTAGGTTTGTAGTTTTATGAGGTCCTATTTGTGGATTCTTGATCTTAGAACATAAGACATTGGTATTTTGTTCAGGAATTTTTTCCCAGTGCCCATGTGATTGAGATACTTCCCCATATTTTCTTCTATTAATTTGAGTGTATCTGGCTTGATGTGGAGGGTCCTTGATTCACTTGGACTTTAGCTTTGTATATGGTGATAAGAATGAATCGATTTGCATTCTTCTACATACTGACCTCCAGTTAAACCAGGACCATTTGTTGAAAATACTTTTTTTTTTATTGAATGGTTTTAGCCCCTTTGTCAAAGACCAAGTGACCATAGGTGTGTCATTCATTTCTGGGTCTTCAGTTCTGTTCAGCTGAACTCTCTGCCTGTTCTACCTCAGTCTGTTCTACCTGACTCTCTCTTTTCCAATATCACAAAATTTTTATCCATATTGCTCTGTAATATCAGGGATGATATCAGCTTGATATCAGGGATGGTTAGTCCCCCAGAAATTCTTTTATTGTTGAGGATAGTTTTCTCTAACCTCGAGTTTTTGTTATTACAAATGAATTTGCAAATTGCTCTTTCTAACTCTATGAAGAATTGAGTTGGAATTTTGATGAGGATTGCATTCAATCTGTAAATTCTTTTGGTAAGATGGCAATTTTGACAATATTAATACTGCCAATCCGTGAGCATGGGAGGGTTTTCTGTCTTCTGAAATCTTCAATTTCTTTCTTCAGAGACTTGAAATTCTGGTCATATAGATCTTTCACTTGCTTGGTTAGACTCACACCAAGGTGTTTTAAATTATTCGTGAATATTGTGAAGGATGTCATTTCGCAAATTTCTTTCTTGGCCAGTTTATCCTTAGAATAATGGAAGGCTACTTATGAGTTTGAGTTAATTTTATATCCATCTACTTTGCTGAAGTTGTTTATCAGGCTTAAGTGTTTTCTGGTAGAATGTTTTGGTTTCACTAATGTATAATATCATATGATCTGCAAATGGTGACATTTCGACATCTTACTTTCTAATTTTTATCCCTTCAACCTCCTTTTGTTGTCTTCTTGTTTTGGCTAGGATTTTGAGTACTAAATTGCATAAGTAGGGAGAGAGTGGGCAGCCTTGTCAAGTCCCTGATTTTAGTGGGATTGCTTCAAGTTTTTTTTTCCATATAGTTTGATGTTGGCTACTGGTTTGCTATATTTTGCTTTTACTACAATTAGGTATAGACTTGAATTCCTGATCTTTCGAAGATTTTTAACACGAAGGGGTGTTGAACTTTGTCAAATGTTTTCTCAGCATCTAATTAACTGGTTTTTCCTTTGTTTATATAGTGGATTACATTGATGCATTTCCTTATACTGGACCATCCCTGCATCCCTGAGATGAAGGCTACATGATCGTGATGGATGATCATTTTGATATATACTTGGATTCAGTTTTTGAGAATTTTATTGAGCATTTTCACGTCGATATTCATAAGGAAAAATAGTCCAGAGTTATCTTTCTTTATTGGGTATTTGTGTTGTTTAGATATAACCTTAATTGTGGTTCACAGAAGGAATTCCTTCTGCTTCTATTTTATGGAATATAGACAGTTTGTACAATATTGGTTAGGCCTTCTATGAAGGTCTCATAGAATTCTGCACTAAACCCATCAGGTATTAGGCCTTTTTTGTGTGGGAGATTTTTAATGACTGCTTCTATTTCTTTATAAGTTACGGGACTGTTTAGATGGTTTATCTGACCCTGATTTAACTTTGGTACCTGGTATCTGTCTATAAAATTGTCCATTTCATCCAGATTTTCCAGTATAGTTTAGTATAGGCTTTTGCAGAAGTACCTAATGATGTTTTTGAATTTCTTCAGTTTCTGTTTTTATGTCTCCCATTTCCTTTATGATTTTGTTAATTTGAATACTCTTTATGTGTAATCTGGTTGGTCTGGCTAAGGGTTAATATATCTTGTTGATTTTCTCAAAGAACCAGCTCCTGTATGGGTTGATTATTTGTATAGTTCTTTTTGCTTCTACTTGGTTGATTTTAGACCTGAGTTTGATTATTTCCTGCTGTTTACTCCTTTTGGGTGTATTTGCATCTTTTTGTTCTTGAGCTTTTAGGTGTTCTGTCAAGCTGCTCATATATGCTCTCTTCAGTTTCTTTTTGGAGACACTCAGAGCTATGAGTTTTCCTCTTAACACTGTTTCATAACTTATGTGTCCCATAAGTTTTGATATGCTGTGCATTCATTTTCAATAAATTCTAAAAAGTCTTTAATTTCTTTCTTGACCAAGTTATCATTGTGTAGGGCATTGTTCATCCTCCATATGTATGTGGGCTTTCTGTCATTTTTGTTGTATTTGAGACCAGCCTTAATTTATGGTTATCTGATAGGATGCATGGTATTATTTTAATTTTCTTGTATTTGTTGTGGCCTGTTTTGTGACCATTTATATGGTCAACATTGGAGAAGGCCCCATGAGGTGCTGAGAAGATGGTATATTCTTTTCTTTTAAAATAAAATTTCTAAAGCTATCTGTTAAACCCATTTGTTTTATAGCTTCTGTGAGTTTCTGTCTGTTTAGTTTCTGTTTCCATGATCTATCCATTGATGAGAGTCGGGATTTGAAATTTCCCACTATTATTGTGTGAGGTGCAATGTGTGCTTTGAGTTCTATCAAGGTTTCTTTTATGAATGTAAGTGCCCTTGCATTTGGAGCATAGATAGTCAGGATGGAATGTTCATTTTGGTGGATTTTTCCTTTGATGAATATTGTTTCCTTCCTTATCTTTTTGATAACATTTGGTTGGAAGTTGATTTTATTCAATATTAGAATGGTAACTCCAACTTTTTCTTGGAACCATTTGCTTGGAAAAAAAGAATTTCAGCCTTTTACTCTGAGATAGTGTCTGTCTTTGTCACTGAGGTGTATTTTCTGAATGCAGCAATATGTTGGGTCCTGTTTCCATATCCAGTAGTTAATCTATATCTTTTTTATTAGGGAAATTCAGACCACTGATATTAAAAAATATGAAGGGAAAATGATTATTATTAGTTGTTATTTTTTGTTGTTAGAGTTGGAATTACATTTGTTTGTTATCTTCTTCTGGGTTTGTTTAAAGGTGATTAATTTCTTGCTTTATCTAGGGTGTACCTTCCATCCTTGTGTTGGAGTTTTCTCTCTATTATCCTTGGTTGGTGTGCATTTGTGGAAAAGTATTGTATAAATTTGGTTTTATCTTGGTTTATCCATCTATATTAATTGAGAGTTTTGCTGAATACAGTAGCTTGGGTTGGCATTTATGTTCTCTTAGGTTCTGTATGGCATCTACCCAGCATCTTCTGGCTTTCATTGTCTCTGGTGAGAAGTCTAATGTAATTCTGATAGGTCTCCCTTTATATGTTACTTGACCTTTTTCCCTTACTGCTTTTATTAGTCTTTTTTGTTTTGTGCGTTTGATATTTTGAGTATTATGTGACAAGAGGAATTTCTTTTCTGGTCCAATCTACATAGAGTTTTGTAGGCTTCTTGTATGTTTTTATATATCTCTTTCCTTAGGTTAGTAAATGGTTCTTTTTTTAATTTTGTTAAAGATAATTACTGGAGATTTAAGTTGGGAACCTTCACTCTCTTCTGTACCTATTACCTTTAGGTTTGATCTTCTCATTGTGTCCTGGACTTACTGGATGTTTTGAGATAGGAGCTTTTTGAGTTTTTCATTTTCCTTTATAGTTGTATCAATGTTTTCTATGATATCTTCTTGCCCTGAGATTCTCTCTTCAATCTCTTGTTTTCTGTTGGTAACCATTGTGTCTATGACTCCTGATCTCTTTCCTAGGTTTTCTATCTCAAGGGTTATCTCCCTTTGTGACTTCTTTATTGTTTCTATTTCCAGTTTTAGATCCTGGATGGTTTTGTTCAATTCCCTCACTTGTTCAGTTGTGTTTTTCTGCAATTCCTTAAGGAAATTTTGATTTTCCTCTTTAGGTGCTTGTAAGTGTTTACTTATATTGTCCTGTATTTCTTTAAGGGAGTCCTTCTTAGAGTCCTCTAACATCATCATAAGTTGTGATTTTAAATCAAATGCTTGCTTTTCAGTTACATTTGGGTATCTAAAGCTTGCTGTGGTGAGGGACCTGGGTTCAATTGAACCCAAGTAGCTTTGGTTTCTGTTGCTTAGATTCTTTCCCTTGCCTCTTGGCATCTGCTTATCTCTGGTGTTAGCTTGTCTTCTTGTCTCTGATAGTGCCTTGACCCTCTGGTAAGCCTGTGTGTCAGCATTCCTGGAGACAGCCTTTCTCCTAGCAGGATCTGGGTATAAATTGCTGTGCCATAGGCCAGCTCTGAGTGCAGGTGAAAACCAGTAGGATCCTGTCCCAGACTACTCCTTGGTTCCTGTATCCAGAAAGATCCAAGTGGGTTCCTCTTAGGCCAGGAATTTGAGCAGAAGTCAAACATTCCTTTATTTCCTTTTTGGCCATTCAAGATTCCTCAGTTGAGAATTCTTTGTTTAGCTCTGAACCCCCTTTTTAATAGGATAATTTTATGTTAATTTGCTTAACTGGAGTCTGACTTCTTTAGTTCATTGTATATATTGGATATTATCCATTTATAAGATTTAGTGGTGGTAAAGAGCTTTTCCCAATCTGTAGTTTACCATTTTGTCCTGAGGACAATGTCCTTTGCCTTACAAAAATCTTGCAATTTTGAGATCCTATTTGTCTGTACTTGATCTTAGAGACTTAGCCATTGGTGTTCTGTTAAGGAATTTTTTCCCTGTGGTGATGTGTTCAAGGCTTTTCCCCCCTTCTTCTTCTATGAGATGCAGTGTATCTGATTTTATGTGCAGGTCCTTGATACACTTGGACTTGAGTTTTGCAAAAGGAGATGAGAACTGATCAATTTGCATTCCTCTATATGCCAACTGCTACTTGAGCCAGCACCATCTGTTGAATATACTGTCATTTTTCCACTGGAAGGTTTTGGCTTCCTTGTCAAAGTTCAGGTGACCATAGGTGTGTGGGTTATGCTGCTTCCTAAACCACACAAAGACCCAATGACGAAATGGAACTATAGTACAATTTCCCTTATGAAATTTGGTGTAAAAATACTCAATAAATTTCTCACAAACTGAATTAAAGAAGACATCAAAATGATCATTCACCATAACTTCACCCCAGAGATGCAAGCATCATTCATTATAAGGAAATCTATCAATGTAATACACTATATAAACAAGATCATACGACCGGAAGTCCCACACCCGCGGATCCCGGCCGGCAGCAGCTCTCTGCTCCGAGACCCGGTGAGAGAGAGACCCAACCGCCTGGTCAGGTGGGCACTCCTGAGGCTGCAGAGCAGAAGAGACCACCAACACTGCTCACCCCTGCCCACATCCCTGGCCCAAGAGGAAACTGTATAAGGCCTCTGGGCTCCCGTGGGGGAGGGCCCAGGAGCGGCAGGACACCTGCCTGAGACACCGCCAGAACCTGAAAGAAACAGACCTGATAAACAGTTCTCTGCACCCAAATCCCGTGGGAGGGAGAGCTAAACCTTCAGAGAGGCAGACAAGCCTGGGAAACCAGAAGAGACTGCTCCCTGCACACACATCTCGGACGCCAGAGGAAAAAGCCAAAGACCATCTGGAACCCTGGTGCACTGAAGCTCCCGGAAGGGGTGGCACAGGTATTCCTGGTTGCTGCCGCTGCAGAGAGCCCCTGGGCAGCACCCCACGAGCGAACTTGAGCCTCAGGACCACAGGTAAGACCAAATTTTCTGCTGCAAGAAAGCTGCCTGGTGAACTCAAGACACAGGCCCACAGGAACAGCTGAAGACCTGTAGAGAGGAAAAACTACACGCCCGAAAGCAGAACACTCTGTCCCCATAACTGACTGAAAGAGAGGAAAACAGGTCTACAGCACTCCTGACACACAGGCTTATAGGACAGTCTAGCCACTGTCAGAAATAGCAGAACAAAGTAACACTAGAGATAATCTGATGGCGAGAGGCAAGCGCAGGAACCCAAGCAACAGAAACCAAGACTACATGCCATCATCGGAGCCCAATTCTCCCACCAAAACAAACATGGAATATCCAAACACACCAGAAAAGCAAAATCTAGTTTCAAAATCATATTTGATCATGATGCTGGAGGACTTCAAGAAAGACATGAACACACTTAGGTAAACACAGGAAAACATTAATAAACAAGTAGAAGCCTACAGAGAGGAATCGCAAAAATCCCTGAAAGAATTCCAGGAAAACACAATCAAACAGTTGAAGGAATTAAAAATGGAAATAGAAGCAATCAAGAAAGAACACATGGAAACAACCCTGGATATAGAAAACCAAAAGAAGAGACAAGGAGCTGTAGATACAAGCTTCACCAACAGAATACAAGAGATGGAAGAGAGAATCTCAGGAGCAGAAGATTCCATAGAAATCATTGACTCAACTGTCAAAGATAATGTAAAGCGGAAAAAGCTACTGGTCTAAAACATACAGGAAATCCAGGACTCAATGAGAAGATCAAACCTAAGGATAATAGGTATAGAAGAGAGTGAAGACTCCCAGCTCAAAGGACCAGTACATATCTTCAACAAAATCATAGAAGAAAACTTCCCTAACCTAAAAAAAGAGATACCCATAGACATACAAGAAGCCTACAGAACTCCAAATAGATTGGACCAGAAAAGAAACACCTCCCGTCACATAATTGTCAAAACATCAAACGCACAAAATAAAGAAAGAATATTAAAAGCAGTAAGGGAAAAAGGTCAAGTAACATATAAAGGGAGACCTATCAGAATCACACCAGACTTCTCGCCAGAAACTATGAAGGCCAGAAGATCCTGGACTGATGTCATACAGACCCTAAGAGAACACAAATGCCAGCCCAGGTTACTGTATCCAGCAAAACTCTCAATTAACATTGATGGAGAAACCAAGATATTCCATGACAAAACCAAATTTACACAATATCTTTCTACAAATCCAGCACTACAAAGGATAATAAATGGTAAAGCCCAACATAAGGAGGCAAGCTATACCCTAGAAGAAGCAAGAAACTAATCGTCTTGGCAACAAAACAAAGAGAATGAAAGCACAAAAACATAACCTCACATCCAAATATGAATATAAAGGGAAACAATAATCACTATTCCTTAATATCTCTCAATATCAATGGCCTCAACTCCCCAATAAAAAGACATAGATTAACAAACTGGATACGCAACGAGGACCCTGCATTCTGCTGCCTACAGGAAACACACCTCAGAGACAAAGACAGACACTACCTCAGAGTGAAAGGCTGGAAAACAACTTTCCAAGCAAATGGTCAGAAGAAGCAAGCTGGAGTAGCCATTCTAATATCAAATAAAATCAATTACCAACTAAAAGTCATCAAAAAAGATAAGGAAGGACACTTCATATTCATCAAAGGAAAAATCCACCAAGATGAACTCTCAATCCTAAATATCTATGCCCCAAATACAAGGGCACCTACATACATAAAAGAAACCTTACTAAAGCTCAAAACACACATTGCACCTCACACAATAATAGTGGGAGATTTCAACACCCCACTCTCATCAATGGACAGATCATGGAAACAGAAATTAAACAGTGATGTCGACAGACTAAGAGAAGTCATGAGCCAAGTGGACTTAACGGATATTTATAGAACATTCTATCCTAAAGCAAAAGGATATACCTTCTTCTCAGCTCCTCATGGTACTTTCTCCAAAATTGACCATATAATTGTTCAAAAAACGGGCCTCAACATGTACAGAAAGATAGAAATAATCCCATGCGTTCTATCGGACCACCACGGCCTAAAACTGGTCTTCAATAACAATAAGGGAAGAATGCCCACATATACGTGGAAATTGAACAATGCTCTACTCAATGATAACCTGGTCAAGGAAGAAATAAAGAAAGAAATTAAAAACTTTTTAGAATTTAATGAAAATGAAGATACAACATACTCAAACTTATGGGACACAATGAAAGCTGTGCTAAGAGGAAAACTCATAGCGCTGAGTGCCTGCAGAAAGAAACAGGAAAGAGCATATGTCAGCAGCTTGACAGCACACCTAAAAGCTCTAGAACAAAAAGAAGCAAATACACCCAGGAGGAGTAGAAGGCAGGAAATAATCAAACTCAGAGCGGAAATCAACCAAGTAGAAACAAAAAGGACCATAGAAAGTATCAACAGAACCAAAAGTTGGTTCTTTGAGAAAATCAACAAGACAGATAAACCCTTAGCCAGACTAACGAGAGGACACAGAGAGTGCGTCCAAATTAACAAAATCAGAAATGAAAAGGGAGACATAACTACAGATTCAGAGGAAATTCAAAAAATCATCAGATCTTACTATAAAAACATATATTCAACAAAATTTGAAAATCTTCAGGAAATGGACAATTTCCTAGACAGATACCAGGTATCGAAGTTAAATCAGGAACAGATAAACCAGTTAAACAACCCCATAACTCCTAAGGAAATAGAAGCAGTCATTAAAGGTCTCCCAACCAAAAAGAGCCCAGGTCCAGACGGGTTTAGTGCAGAATTCTATCAAACCTTCATAGAAGACCTCATACCAATATTATCCAAACTATTCCACAAAATTGAAACAGATGGAGCCCTACCGAATCCTTCTACGAAGCCACAATTACTCTTATACCTAAACCACACAAAGACACAACAAAGAAAGAGAACTTCAGACCAATTTCCCTTATGAATATCGACGCAAAAATACTCAATAAAATTCTGGCAAACCGAATTCAAGAGCACATCAAAACAATCATCCACCATGATCAAGTAGGCTTCATCCCAGGCATGCAGGGATGGTTTAATATACGGAAAACCATCAACGTGATCCATTATATAAACAAACTGAAAGAACAGAACCACATGATCATTTCATTAGATGCTGAGAAAGCATTTGACAAAATTCAACACCCCTTCATGATAAAAGTCCTGGAAAGAATAGGAATTCAAGGCCCATACCTAAACATAGTAAAAGCCATATACAGCAAACCAGTTGCTAACATTAAACTAAATGGAGAGAAACTTGAAGCAATCCCACTAAAATCAGGGACTAGTCAAGGCTGCCCACTCTCTCCCTACTTATTCAATATAGTTCTTGAAGTTCTAGCCAGAGCAATCAGACAACAAAAGGAGATCAAAGGGATACAGATCGGAAAAGAAGAGGTCAAAATATCACTATTTGCAGATGACATGATAGTATATTTAAGTGATCCCAAAAGTTCCACCAGAGAACTCCTAAAGCTGATAAACAACTTCAGCAAAGTGGCTGGGTATAAAATTAACTCAAATAAATCAGTTGCCTTCCTCTATACAAAAGAGAAACAAGCCGAGAAAGAAATTAGGGAAACGACACCCTTCATAATAGACAAAAAAAACCACATATAATCATCTCATTATATGCTGAAAAATAATTTGACACCACCTCTTCATGTTAAAAGTCTTGGAATGATCAGGAATTCAAGGCCCATACCTAAACATAAAAAAGCAATATACAGAAAACCAGTAACTAACATCAAACTAAATGGAGAGAAACTTGGAGCAATCACACTGTAATCAAGGGCCAGACAAGGCTGCCCATTCTCTATCTATTTAATATAGTACTTGAAGTTCTAGCCAGAGCAATTAGCCAACAAATGAAGATCAAAGAGATACAAATTGGAAAGGAAGAATTCAAGATATCACTATTAGTATATGATGTGATAGTATACTTAAGTGACCCCCAAAATTCTACCAGAAAATTCCTACAGCTGATAATCAACTTCAGCAAAGTGACTGGATATTAAATTAACTCTAACAAATCAGTAGACCTCTCCTCAAAGTATAATTGTGCTGAGAAAGAAATAAGGAAAAGAACACCCTTCACAATAGTCACAAATAATATAAAATATCTTGGTGTGACTATAACAAAGCAAATAAAAGATCTATATGGAAAGAACTCCAAGTCTCTGAAGACTGAAATTGAAGAAAACATCAGAAGATTGAAAGATATCCTATGCTTATGGGTCAGCAGTATTAACATAGTAAAATTGCCATCTTCCTAAAAGCAATCTACAGATTCAAATCAATCCCCATCAATATTCCAACTCAATTCTTCATAAAGAGAGAAAAAGCAATTCTTAAGTTCATGTGGAATAACAAGGAACAAACAGGATACTTAAAACTATTCTCAATAATAAGAGAACTTCAGGTGTAATTACCACCTCTGATTTCATACTCTATTATAGAGCAATAGTGATAAAAAAACAGCATGGTATTTGTACCGAGACAGATAAGCATATCAATGAATAGAATTGAAGTTGAATATTATTTAAGAATGACCAATATTATGTTATGGTAGAAAATATTTTCATTCATGTGTACATCATCTTTCTTCTTATGATGAATGTGTAGTGTGGAAGAAATTATTAGCATTTCCAATATTTTCTGATGGAGATATGTTCTAAGCAGTATTGCTTAATTTTTGTCATTTTTACAAAACCCTAAATATATTGAGAACAGGTAAACTCTAATGTGGAATGTAACATCAATTTGACCTGTTGACATAGACATGAGGAATCTTCCATATATATATATATATATATATATATATATATATATATATATATATATATATATATATATGTGTGTGTGTGTGTGTGTGTGTGTGTGTGTGTGTGTGTGTATGTGTGTGTGTGTGTGTGTGCGTTTGTGTGTGTGTGTGAAGATTGCTGTTTCCTCCTCCATATCCCCTTTATATAATTACTCCACTTTTCTTCTGAGAGGGTGAAGGTCCTCCCTTCTATTCCCTTATCATGGCACATTATGAATTTTGTAGGCAAATGTGTGGAACTGGAAAATATCATCTTGAGAGAGGTAAGCTGGATGCAAAAGTACATACATGGTATGTACTCAACTGGATATTAGCCAAAAGTTTCAGATACCCATTCTATACTCCACTGCCCTAAAGAAGCTAAACAAAAAGGAAGGCCAGAGAAAGAATGCTTCAAACTCACCCAGAAAGGAAAATGGAAGGAGAGACCTGAGTGGGAGTGGGAATGGAAATGGAAATGTGTGGGGGGCAGGTTCAGGACCAAGTGTACAGAGAGACAAGTGGGAGGGCCAGAGGACCAGGAGAAAGAATAGAAATCGGTGGCTAGCTGGGTTGTGGTATAGCTCTAGGTCATGGCAGAGACATGGAATGAGGGAGGCTCCTTGCAGTCTATGAAAGTGAGTTTAGCAGAGACTCCTAGTAATGGAGATATAGAACCTGAAGGGGACACCTCCTGTAGCCAGTAAGTACTCCAATGAAGGGATAAGGACACCAACTGATTTGGAAATTTTCAAACCTAAATTTACCCTGTCTTAAAGAAATAGATCAACAAAGATAGAGCAGAGACTGACATAATGCCCAGCCAATATCCAGCACAGCTTGCGACCCATCCCATGAGTAAGCACTAATCTCTGTCATTATTAATGATAGTCTCTTTTGTTTGCAGGGAAGGGCCTAGCATGATTGTCCTCTGAGAGGCTCATCCTTGCAGCAGACTGAAACAGATGTAGAAGCCCACAGCCAAACATGGATAGAGCTTGGGGAGTCTTATGTAATAGTTGGAGGTAGGATCAGGGGCCCAGAGGGGAGAGAAACTCCACAGAAAGACTAATACAATCGAATAACCTGTATTGTTGGAGTTTATCAGTAAACTAAACACCAACCAAAGAGCATACATGGGCTAGACCTTGGGTCCCTGCATATATGTAGCAGATGTGCACCTTGGTTTTCTTATGGATCCCAAAGAACTGAAGCAGAGGCTATACTTGAAGCTATTGCTTGTTTATGGAATCCATTCCCCTAACTGGGCTGCTTTGTCTGGCCTCAGTGAGAGAAGATGTGCCTAACCCTACAGAGATTTGTGTTTATGGTATTCTTACATTTTTAAATCAGACTCTATTAAATTGGCAGTTTTATTGATTTGTAAGTTATAGCTGCATATAATAGAAATGTAATTATAAAGACATGATAAGTTGGCTATTAGTTATAAAGTAGAAATATTCACTTATTGATAAATTGGATGAAAAAAACACACTAAGACTATGATTATACTTAAGAAACAAGGAGATAAGAAAAGTGGGATAAGATATAGGAAAGAATTAAAATCCCAGGTTTGTAAATTTCATGTTTGAGCTATCAGTTGGAGAAATCAATAGTAAGTACACTCTTCAAACATCAATCCCAGCTGTCAGAAGAGACAGCTGAAATTTAATGTAATTGGTAATTAGTAGCATGTGGACATAGATATGGCTGTAGGATTTCATCCAGCTCCTGAAATAATAAATGTACAGTAGAAACATAAGAGATCACTAGTCTGAATTCTGAAGTATTCCAGTGTTTGATGCATAGTATCATAGTAGCATCTATCAAAGAATACTCAAAGCAAATCCTGGATAATATTAAATGTAGCACTTAACAATAGTTTAAAATGTTTAAATGTTTCAAAAACCAAACAACATTATATTCAATAGGCATATTTTGAATAATTTTCAAAATGTTAAATGAATATGTAGAAATATAAATTTCTAATTTATAAAACCAACTCTTTATGCATGTCAACATATATTACATGAATAAAGGTATTTTAGTAGATATAACATAAAAATGACAAGTATAGCTTTAAAAAAGAATGGGCAGGCAATGGTATTTGATATTATTTTTCATATTATTACCAGTATTCTATTAAGTTCCTTTTAACTTAATATTTTTCTTCAAATCCAGATCAACTTTATTTTCCTTGTCAACTGTGAGAAGTTTCTACTAAAGTATATAAATACACTATTGAACAGAGTATTTATACTGATTTTATGGCACAGTAACAAACCCATTTCCTCCTTTGCACACAATTTCTAAAAAGATGTTAATTATTCAGAATTCAGCGTTAGTTGTTTGCTCAAATACATTTAATCTGTTTAAATCTATAATTTTTCTAAAATATTAGGTCTTTGTGCCATATCATAAAATGGTAATGGTAATAAATAGTTGAATACATACAATTTTTACAACCATAACAAGAATTATTATATGAGCATAGTCTCAATTTCTTTAAGGTAGTCCAGATATATTTAAACTGGGAAAATTAACACCCAGAAGAAAGTAGTTATTGAAAACTTTGTATTGCTTTCAAGCAGATATTAAGATACACGAATATATGCGAATCTTTATGACTTCTTCTGATTGAGTATATGACGAATAAATATTAGAAAATATTTTTCACTTAGAAATGGAGAGTATGGAACAAAGATATTATATTAAAACCTGCAAGGGAAATAGATCAATTTACCTATAAAAGGCAGACTGGTTAGGGAAATGCCAGGACAGGGAGGTGGGGGTCGGTGTGTAGGTGGAGGAGTACCCTCATAGAAGCAGGGCTAGGGGATTTCTAGAAGGGAAACTGAGAAAGGGAATAACATTTGAAATGTAGATAAATAAAATATCCACTAATAAAAAAGAATTACACCTGACTTCTCAACAGACTCTAAACGCTAGAAGAGCGTGGACATATGCTAAGCAGGTTCTAAAGGATCACAGATGTCAACCCAGACTATGATACCCAGTAAAACGTCCAATCACAACAGATGGAGAAAACAAAATATTCCATAATAAAGTCAAATTTAAACAATATCTACATGCTACATATTTAGTCACACAGAAAATTCCAGAATTAAAACGGTAATATAAAGAAGTTAAAAACAATCACAAAACACAGGGAGTATATAATGACATACAAGCAAATCCATTAGAACACTCACACAAACCCACTAATACCACCACCACCACTACTAACAACAGCAGCAGCAGCAGCAGCAGCAGCAGCAGCAGCAACAACAAAATTACAGTAATCAACCATCATTGGTCACTGATATTATTCAATAACAATGGTCTCAATATTTAATTAAAAAGTAGACTAAGATAATGGATATGAAATTAGGATTGTCCTTTTGCTACATGTAAAAAACACATCTTAACATCAAAGATATTACATCAGGGTAAAGGGTTGCAAAATGTTATTCCAAGCAAGTAGACCTAACAAGCTAGTTTATATATATATTCTCACAAATAATTAAAAACATGGTGAAGGAAAGTACATATACATCAAGAAAAAAATCCACCGAGATAAAAACAGAGACACATTGCCAAAGAAAACACTCACACAACTCATTGAAAATGGAGAATCCTGGTTGCTGGTTGAACTGGAGGTCAGCATGTAGAAGAATGCAGATCGATCCATGCTTATCACCCCGTACAAAGCTTAAGTCCAAGTGGATGAAGGACCTTCACATCAAACCAGATACACTCAAACTAGTAGAAGAAAAAGTGGGGAAGAATCTTGAACACATGGGCACTGGAGAAAATTTCCTGAACGAAAAACCAATGGGTTATGCTCTAAGATCAAGAATCGACAAATAGGATATCATAAAACTGCAAAGCATCTGGAAGGCAAAGGACACTGTTGTTAGGACAAAACCACAACCAACAGATTGGGAAAAGACCTTTACCAATCTTACACCTGAAAGAGGGTTTATATCCAAAATATACAAAGAACTCAGAAGAGGGTAGACTGCAGGGAGACAAATAACCCTATTAAAAAATGAGGTTCAGAGCTAAACAAAGAATTCACAGCTGAGGAATGCCGAATGGCTGAGAAACACCTGAAGAAATGTTTAACATCTTTAGTCATAAGGGAAATGCAAATCAAAACAACCCTGAGATTTCACCTCACACCAGTGAGAATGGCTAAAATCAAAAACTCAAGTGACAGCCAATGCTGTGGAGAAAGAGGAACACTCCTGCATTGTTGGTGGGATTGCAGACTGCTACAACCATTCTGGAAATCAGTCTGGAGATTCCTCAGAAAATTGGACATTGAACTACCTGAGGACCCAGCTATACCTCTCTTGGGCATATACCCAAAAAATGCCCCAACATATAACAATGACACATGCTCCACTATGTTCATAGTATCCTTATTTATAATAGCCAGAAGCTGGAAAGAACCCAGATGCCCTTCAATAAAGAAAAGGATACAGAAAATGTGGTACATCTACACAATGGAATATTACTCAGCTATCAAAAACAATGACTTTATGAAATTCATAGGCAAATGGATGGAACTGGAAAATATCATCCTGAGTGAGGTAACCCAATCACAGAAAAACACACATGGTATCCATTCATTGATAAGTGGCTATTAGCCCAAATGCTTGAATTACCCTAGATGCCTAGAACAAATGAAACTCAAGAAGGATGACCAAAATGCAAATGCTTCACTCCTTCTTTAAAAGGGGAACAAGAATAGCCTTGGGAGGGAATAGGGAGGCAAAGTTTTGGATAGAGGCAGAAGGAATACCCATTCAGAGCCTGCCCCACATGTGGCCCATACATATACAGCCACCAAACTAGATAAGATGGATGAAGCAAAGAAGTGCAGGCTGACAGGAACCAAATGTGGATCTGTCCTGAAATACACAGCCAGAATATAGCAAATACATAGGCAAATGCCATCATTAAACCAGTGAACAGAGAATGGGACCTCTGTTGAAGAAATCAGAGAAAGGAATGAAGGAGCTGGAAGGGGCTTGAGACCACCATATGAACAACAGTGCCAACAACCAGAGCTTCCAGGGACTAAGCCACTCCCCAAAGACTATACATGGACTGACCCTGGGCTCCAACCTCATAGGTAGCAATGAATAGCCTAGTAAGAGCACTAGTGGAAGGGGAAGCCCTTGGTCTTGCCAAGACTGAACCCCTAGTGAAAGTGATTGTTGTAGGGAGGGCAGTAATGGGGGAGGATGGGGAGGGGAACACCCATATAGAAGGGGAGGTGGAGGAGTTAGGGGGATGTTGGCCCGGAAACCGGGAAGGGGAATAACAATCGAAATGTAAATAAGAAATATCCAAGTTAATAAAGATGAGAAAATAAAATAAAATATAATATAAAGGTTAGAGGTGAAAAAAAAAAGAAAATGGAGAATTCAAGCTTCTGCCTATATAGAGACTTCACCCATTTATTCTGGTCTCTTAGTACAGGAGAACACTCTGCAGACTACCCAAAAATAAATGTGGACAACAACAAAGGCACAAAACTGAGGACCTATAACCAATCTTTCCTGTCTGCAAAAATATGTTTGGGTGATGGTGGCATACAGGGATTGTGGAAGTAACCAACTAATGTCTCAGTGGATTAAGGGACACTCCAAGAAAACAATCCATCACCAATACTGCTTGAGTTACCAAGAACCAGAGATTAGATAGCCAAAGAATCTATAGTGAAACCAAATGATCTAAAATAAAGTATCAATAAAATGACTCCTATTAATGTTCTTCTATATTCACAGACCATTGTCTTATTAAATCATCATTAGAGGAACTTCCCCCAATAGCAAATCGAAACAGATGCAGACTCAAAGGCATTATGCAAACATTATTCAGAGAGTCTAAATTGGAGGATTCCATCAAATATCTTCCCTCAGTGCTCAGAGAATCTTTTGAAAGAGGAGATGTAAAGTGTGTAAGAGTTAGAGGGGATGGAGGACACCAGGAGAACATGACCTTTTAAATCAACTAAGCAACGCTAGTATAAGCTCACAGAGACTCAAGCAGCAAGCATAGGGCCTACATGGGGCTTTCTGCATATATGGTATAGCAATTAGATAAGTATTATTATGAGACCCTTGACTGAGAATGAGGGGGGGTTGTGAATCTTGTACCTTCTTTTGGGACATTCTTTTCCTGTTTAGTTGTCATGTCTGTCTTCAAAATGATAATTTCTGATTCGTCTTATTTCAGTCATGTTTCATTCTTATCACTTACAAGCCTGTTCTTTTCTAATGAGAGACAAGAAGAGAGTGGATCTGGAGTGGAGAGTGTGTGGAGAGGAACTGGAAGGAATAGAGGGAGGGGAAACTGTAATCATGATATAATGTATGAGAAAGGCATCTTTTTTCAAAAGATTAAAAAGAGGAAGAAATGAAGGAGGAAGAGGAGCAAATGGAGGAAGAAGGAAAAGAACAAGAACAACAACAGTCAATCAATCAATAGAACAGGATGAACAGAAGGGAGTGGAGCAGGAGGAGAAACAGAAGGAGTAGGTAGTAAAGGAGAAAGAGGAGGAAGAGGAGGAGGAGGAAGAAGAAACCAAAATAAAGGTATCAGATCCCCTACTTTCTCTGAAGTCTGTATAGGAGACTATGACCCACATGCCATTTTCATCTTCTGCTGTGGCTTGTGCTGCTCTTCCTTTTATAAGTAGTTTAATTTTGTCTCTAACATTCTCATAGGCTTGCACTTTTCACTTGGTGTTCTATGTGTGCTTCTGTTTGTGCTTTTATCCTAAGAAACGAGTTGCCTAGCATTAATGGCCCAGCCTTCATATTTTAAGTTCATTTTAATTTACCCTTTAATAATATGACAGACTATTTCCAAGCAATACTCTAATTTCCTCTATCACGAATTAGACATTAAATATATCTACAAAATATTTGCAAAAATAAACTTCAACTGACATTACTCTGCTTCAGACCAATCCATATTTTCATTACCTACTAATTCTAACCCCTTTTACTTTTGTTGGTTGCTATTTGCTGGTGGACACAAAATATGTTTCCTGTGACCTGCTTATGGCAAATTATGTAAAATTTGTACCAAATAAACCATTGAGTGAACTGATTTTCAATAGATTAATTAATGTATTGTAAGACTCTTTAAGTTGTCCTGTTTTATTTCACCTCTAGAAACTACATTTAGAGTCTAATGAAGATAGTATTTTAAATTAGATTTCTCAGTACTTTGTACTTTTAAGACATGTTCAGGTGATTACTGTGGAAGCAAACTTTGGAACAATTTGTCAAGTGTTTGAGTAATAAAAATAATTGAAGACTGGTTACAAACACTTCTGGAAGAGAATGTAATTTATTTGCTCATTTAGAGTACAAGCTGAGATAGGAAAATTATATGCAGCATTAGTTCAAGGGTTTCTTACTAAGAGATAGTGTTTCCTGCTGCTGTTTACCAAACAGGAGTCTGTTGAGTATAACTGAGACTCTGCCTCCTTGAGTTTAGTTTTCTCATCTCTAAAACATGAGAAAATAAACTTCTGTGGTTTAATCCACACTGTTCATTTTATGACTTGTTATGGCTTCTTAAAGAAATTATTATTCAGAGATCTTTGAATCAACATAGTTGAGCGACTTTGTATTTGTTTTTAAGTTCTTCTACCTCACCTTCTTAGCTTCTGATTCTTTACCACATTAGGAATTGAGTGACTCCCCTTCACTTTGCCACGTCCACATTTTGCTTTTAAGTCCTAAAATCTGTCCCTTGGTTAGCATGAAATTCTCAATACAGTTGGATTTTCAGTTATTCTGTATACTTCAAAACTGCATGAATCTTTGTCACATGTGTATATATGTATACACACACACATATTACTCCAGTACAACTGGTATTCATTTAAGAATGACGAAGAAAATGCACATTGAATTTCATAGATTTCATATAGCATTCTATATTGTTTTGTTTAATTAAAAAATGAGGGGACTGCCATTCCATTGTCAAAAACTCTGACTCATAACTACTCCTGTCTGAAAGAACTTCAGGGACAAAATGGAGAAGAGCCTGAGGAAAAAGAGGTCCAGCAACAGGCTCAAATTGGTATCCAGCTCAAGGGGAAGACCGAAAGTCTAACACTATTAATGAGGGCATGGGGGACATTCACAAAAAGGGATCTATCATGACTGCCCTTTGAAAGATCCAACCTGCAGCTAAAAGAATCAGATGCAGATATGTGCACCCAACCAATGAACAGAAGGTGGAAGAAGGTGGGGAAGAGGACAACTTTGTAGGAGGACCACCAGTCTCAATTTACCTGGACCCATGAAATTTCTTAGACATAGGCTCACCAACCACCAGATGAGATGAGGCCCCCATATACGGCAGAGGACTGCCTGGTCTGAGTTAGTCAGAGAAGATGCACTTAACCCTCAAGAAACTGAAGGCCCTAGTGAGTAGGAAGTTGTGGTGGGGTGGAGAGTGGGAGGGTGTATGGAATGTGGAACAGTCAGAGGGGGACCAGTAGGGGGATAAAATCTGGAATGTAAAAAAAGATTAATAATTTTTTTAAATATTAATTTTAAAAAAGTATAAAATTTGGGAATTCCATATATTGTATTGTGATTGCTCATTCTCCTCCAATCAACTTTTTTTTAGATCCACCCCTAACTCTGTACATACCTAACTACATGCATTTGTTCTTTCTATATCATTCTCCTTTTCCTCCCTACTCCCCCAATCCTGCTTCTCTAGAGATCTTTATTTCTACACTTTGATATATTTAGAAACTTTAATTTTGTTCAGGATTAGCATATGTCTGCAAATGGTTTATCAATAAGGAACTTATTATTTCACTGATGCAAAGTCAAAGGAGTAATGTATTAAAGAAAAGTCAAGCCCACCCTAAGTATGCAACCTAGCAAACAACCCTAAAGTAGAGTCACAACATAAAACCGTCAATAATGATTTCAATGTTTTTTCACCAGTGATTTTGATAAAAATGTAAGTGGTGCTATAAGTGGATACAGAGATGGTAAAATTGATTAACATTATCTGTGTGCTTTAGGAAACACTGTCACTTCAATTCTTTTATTATGTAATTCTGCTTAACTCTTATTTTTATTTTTTTTAATTTGCTTAAATCTTATTTTACAGTCCAGTCATTATTCTGCTCCCATTCTGCCCTCTGTCTGTTCCACTTCCCATACCTCCTCCCCAACCCATTTCCAATAGAATATACCCCAACCCACCCTACCACCCCACCCTTCTCCCTAGGGCCTCAAGTCTCTTGAGGATTAGGTGCATCTTCTCTCACTGAGGCCAGACCAAGCAGTCCTCTGTTGTATATGTGTCAGGGGCCTTGCTTACAAGCTAATGTATGCTGCCTGATTGGTGGATCAGTATCTGAGAGATATCTGGGGTCCAGGTTAGTTGAGATTGCTGGTCTTCCTATGGTTGCCCTCTTCGTCAAATTCTTCCAGCCTTTCACTCATTAAACAACAGGGATCTCCAACTTCAGTCCATTGATTGAGTATATCTGCACGTGTCTCAGTCAGCTGCACTGTCTGCATAAATATTCTCTCTCTCTCTCTCTCTCTCTCTCTCTCTCTCTCTCTCTCTCAGTACATTTGTGTGGAAGTTTAAAGTTATAATGTAAATAATTAAATAATCAAATAATTGTTTATTTCTACTTTTATTTTTCTCCATTAATTTACTTATTCATTTGCATCCCAATGGCTGCTCACACTCCCAGTCTCTCCTATCAGAGTCCTCCCACCCTCACCCCTCCACTTTTTTTTCTGACGGGGTGTGGCCCCTGGGTGTTCCCCCACCTAGATGGATCATGTCTCTGCATGGTTAGGCACATTCTTTCCCACTGAGGCCAGCCAGACAAGGCAGCTCAGTTGGAGAAATGTATCCACAGACAGGGAACTGGTTTTTGTTTTTGTTTTTGTTTTGTTTTGTTTGAATTCTTTTATTTACATTTCAGATGTTATTCTCTTTTCTGGTTTCCTGGATATAAGCCCCCTATCTCACTGCACTCCCCTTTTTCTATAAGGGTGTTCCCCTCCCCATCCACCCCCCTTCCCAACCAACCCAACATTCACCTACAGTGGGGGTCCAACCATGGCACAACCAAGACATTCTCTTCCCATTGGTGCCGAACAAGGCCTTCCTCTGCTACTTATGCAGCTGGAGCCATGTTTCAGTCCATGTATATATAGTCTTTGGGTAGTGGTTTAGTCCCTGGGAGCTCTGGTTGGTTGACATTGTTGTTCATATGGGGTTACAAGGCCTTTCAGCTTTTTCAATCATTTCTCTAATTCCTCCAATGGGGATCCCATTCTCAGCATAATGGTTGACTGCTAGCATTCACCCTGTATTTGACATGCTCTGGCTGTGTCTCTGAGGAGACATCTATATCCAATTCCTGTCAGCATGCCCTTCTTAGCCTCATCAATCTTATCTAGTCTTGGTGACTAGATATATGGGGCAGGATTTGAATGGCCATTCCTTCAGTTGCTGCTCAAAACTATGCCTCCATATTCCCACCTAAGAATATTTTTGTTCCACCTTTAAGAAGGAATGAAGCATTTATACTTTGGTCATCCTTCTTGAGCTTCATGTGGTGTGTAGATTGTAATTTCAGTAATTCAAGCCTTTAGGCTAATATCCCTTTATCAGTGAGTGCAAATCATGTATGATTTTCTGTGGCTGGGTTAATTCACTCATGGTGATAATTTATAGTTCAACCATTTGCCTATGAATTTCTTGAAGTCATTGTTTTTGATATTTGAGTAGTACTCCATTGTGTAGATGTTCCACATTTTCTGTATCCATTTCTCTGTTTAAGGGCATCTGGGTTCTTTCCAGCTTATGGCTATTATAAATAAGTCTGCTGGAGCATGTGTCTTTGTTGTATGTTGGAGCATCTTTTGGGTATACGCCCAAGAGACATATAGCTGGGTCCTCAGTAGGAGAATGTCCAATTTTCTGAGGAACCTCCAGACTGATTTCCAGAATGGTTGTACCAGCTTGCAATCCCAACAACATAGAGTGTTCCTCTTTCTCCACATCCTCACCAGCATCTGTTGTCACCTGAGTTTTTGATCTTAGCTATTTTGACAGATGTTTGGTGGAATCTCAGAGCTGTTTTGATTTGCACTTGCCTGATGATTAGGGATGTTGAACATTTCTTTAGCTGCTTCTCAACCATTTGATATTCCTCAGCTGAGAATTCTTTGTTTAGTCTGTACCCCAGTTTAAATAAGCTTATTTGGCTCGCTGGAGTCTAACTTCTTGAGTTCCTTGTATATATTGGATATTAGCCCTTGATCAGTGTAGGATTGGTAAAGATCTTTTCCCAATCTGTTGGTTGCCGTTTTGTCCTAACAACACTGTCCTTTGTTTTACAGGGGCTTTGCAGTTTTATGAAGTCCCATTTGTTGATTCCTGATCTTAGATCATGAGCCAATGGCATTTTGTTCAGGAAATTTTACCCAGTGTCCATGTGATCAAGTCTCTTCCCAAATTTTTCTTCTATTAGTTTGAGTATATCTGGTTTGATGTGGAGGTCCTTGATCTGCTTGGACTTAAGCATTGTACAGTGTGATAAAAATGAATTGATTTGCATTCTTCTACATGCTGACCTCCAGTTGAACCAGCACCATTTGTTGAAAATACTATTATTTTTCTATTGGATGGTTTTAGCACCTTTGTCAAAGATCAAGTGACCATAGGTGTGTGGGTTCATTTCTGGGTCTTCAATTCTAATCCATAGAACTACCTGTCCATCTCTTTGCCAGTTTCACACAGTTTTTGTTTTTTTTTAACAGACAGTGGTTTAATTTTATTTGCAAAAAGTGGTCATGAAAGGTTAACCCATTTAAAGACATTTTTGATATTCCAACATCCTTTGTCATGAGTCTATTACAAATAAATGCCTGCCTGCTACAGAGCCGAAGTTAGACTGTTGGTGGAGCATGGTAAGTACTTTTAATACCTTTCCAAAGGCGGCTTATAAACAATTCCACACAGCTAGTTACCAGTTACTGGTACATAGAAATAAATCTGTGGTGGTCATGGACAACCAGATCTAGATATAGTAAGGATGAGAGTGGCTTTTTTTCCTATCAAGGTATTTTAAGCCTCTTAGGGGCTTAAAATTAGTGTAGAATTTAACTTTCTTATTAAGGGGTATCTTAAATATATCCTTTTTTATAAAGCTAAACTAGAAATTAAAGTTGGCTCAGCAGAAACACTTATTTCCTAATGTAGTCAAAGAAAGTGTTCTGAATAATCACCAAAACCTAGACAGATCTCAGTTACCTCACACAGTGACATTCATTTGTTTCATTTTTAAGAGCAGCATGTTGAGTTTTGACTTCTGATCTCACTAGGCTCAAGTTCCATAGTCTATCCCAATGTCTGTACGACACTTCATTATAACATATGTGATATATCTATAACATGATGCAGATATATGGCTGTAACATATGATGGCACAGAATGAGTCTTCAATAAACGTTTTGGCAATAAATAAACAATTTCACCAAGTGAAAATACACAAGTCTGAAAAAAACTTCATGAAAAGACCACCCCTTATTTAGCAATGGAAGCTTTCTGTGAACACAAAAGCAAGAATTAAAATAGCTTGCTCCAAACTATAAGTGGTTTTCATACTAGATGATGGGGAAGCTCTGATGTTTTATCCCTCAAAGCTATTGTTTAAATTTTAGAGTGTGTTGTATTTTAGAATACAGTAAATGAATATAATACTAACTTAGGCAATTCCAAAACTGTGCCCGGGGTATGAGGTGTTTACTAAAGAATCCATTCTCAATACTAAAGGAAGGGTTTTTGAACATTATACTGAACTCCTCTAACAGAATACAATCATTGATTATCCTTCTAATCCTTGTTTTCATAATAGAAATTCAAAAACAGGATAGGGCCTTTTGAACTCCTTTACTTGTCTGAACAACAATTGCTATGGAAATTAATACCTTTACAAAGCGTCTTGATTTGTCCCATAGATGTGGTTCATCTAACATTGTTGACATTATGCAAAACAAGCCTACAGATAATATAAAAGTTGTCTACAGATAATATAAAAATGATCCTACTTTTTTCAATCAATAGTGACTCATCACTGTTTCCTAGAATTAGAAAAGTCTTAGCTATATAAAACACATTTACCAACTTCAGTTAAGTCAACATCAGGATTTATCAAAATTCTCCATTGAAATTTTTAAAAATCTTTACTTTTAGGTACTATAAAAATAATGTACTAATCAACTGATATATGTGGCCAATTCCACAAAGTTGGGAAGAAAACACTTGTACAGTTAAATTTCAAATCTTAAATACTTAATCCTTTATTTAACCTGACTCTTTAAAGAGTATCAATGCTTTTGGTTACCAACTGTAAATAATACAGGTTCACATAATTCTAGTCCATTTAGTCCATCTGTCTGTCATGGTGAACAGCTCTTGTCAGAATCAGCAGGATAGCACATGCATCATCCCATTGTCACCTTGACTCTAGTAGTAGCCCTCATAAGAAGCATAAAAGGGTCGGTCTCTGGCTGGCCATCTCTATCTGCAGAAAAGTCTCCAGCAATCAAATCTATTATCTGAGGAAACTCTTCACTGTTCTACAATCACAGTTCGAAGCTCATCTTTATTGATCATCACTGAAGCAATTGCTCCATCGTTAAACGCAAAAGATGTTCCTCCATCCACAACCATGCAGGCATCCCAACACCAAGAACGAACACAAATTTTGTGGAGAAACAACACTGACGGCTGCTTGAGAAAACTCTGTTTGCTATTGGCTCTTGAATAATGAAAAGTACTTTTGGTTCTTCTGGACTATAGAGCAGTGATTCGTTATATTCGTTTGTTACTTTTTCTTTGTTCCAATTCTTTGTTCAATGGAAGAGTCAGATTTCCTTGTCGTCTGGCAAAATTTAAAACATCTTCAAGGGCCTGCGCTGCAACCCTGTTAATATTGAAGGACCAGGCCTTCGATCCTATTCCAGGACACAAATTGAGCCCTGAACTCTTCTGCTTCTCCCATGGGCCATCATCAACTGAAATTTCATAGTTAGAAGCCTTGGATGACAGGCTCTCCCCAATGAAGACTTTGTTGAGTGCTCTCACTGGCAGAAGCTGAGGTCCTGAAGCCTCAGATCTTTCATCATTCACTCTTTCGATGTTAAAGGCTTGACTGTGCTGATTCAAGCTCAGCTGCTGTTCGTGAATGTCCACGGGAGTGGGGTTGATGACGATCCCTTCCAGATATAACCTGATCTGCTGCCTCCATAACCACCTGAACTCACCACGCAAGAACTTCTGTAAGGCTTTGGGAAAGGAATGTGTGTATCGCACAGGCAGACATAAATGACCTTCAGACTGGTCCTGATCAATGTTGACCCAATGACAAGTTTAAGTCTGTCCAGAAATTACTGCCGGTCAGAAGCATCATGCCAACACCTCCTGTGGCTATGACAGCATCTGCCCATCTAACAGTCTCTTCATTGTACTCTCTCTGCTTTACCAGGTGCACCTCAATCCCTTTATCCCATAAACTATCAATTATGTGTTCTACATTTTTGGTGTGGATATGATGTCGCTCAAGTAACCCACTGTAGCTTGAGCCTTCTTTTTCTTCTTTCTTTATTAACTTGAGTATTTCTTATTTACATTTCGATTGTTATTCCCTTTCCCGGTTTCCTGGCCAACATCCCCCTAACCTCTCCACCTCCACTTCTATATGGGTGTTCCCCTCCCCATCTTCCCCCAATTACCGCCCTCTCCCGAAAAATCACGTTCACTGGGGGTTCAGTCTTAGCAGGATCAAGGGCTTCCCCTTCCACTGGTGCTCTTACTAGGCTATTCATTGCTACCTATGAGGTTGGAGCCCAGGGTCAGTCCATGTATAGTCTTTGGGTAGTGGCTTAGTCCCTGGAAGCTCTGGTTGATTGGCATTGTTGTTCATATGGGGTCTCAAGCCCATTCAAGCTCTTTCAGTCCTTTCTAGGATTCCTTCAACAGGGGTCCTGTTCTCAGTTCAGTGGTTTGCTGCTGGCATTTGCCTATGTATTTGCTGTATTCTGGCTGTGTCTCTCAGGCAAGATCTACATCCAGCTCCTGTCAGTCTGCACTTCTTTGCTTCATCCATCTTGTCTAATTGGGTGGCTGTATATGTATGGGCCACATGTGGGGCAGGCTCTAGATGGGTGTTCCTTCAGTCTCTGTTTTAAAGTTTGCATCCCAAGGGTATTCTTGCTCCCCTTTTAAAGGAGTGAAGGATTCGCATTTTGGTCATCCTTCTTGAGTTTCATGTGTGGGTACCATGTGTGTTTTTCTGTGTATTAAACCATCCCTTCCTGCCTGGGATGAAGTCTACTTGATCTTGGTGTATGATTGTTTTGATGTTCTCTTGGATTCGGTTTCCCAGAATTTTATTAAGTATTTTTGCATCAATATTCATAAGGGAAATTGGTCTGAAGTTCTCTTTCTTTTTTGGGTCTTTGTGTGATTTAGTTATAAGAGTAATTGTGGTTTCATAGAAGGAATTTGGTAGTGCTCCATCTGTTGCAATTTTGTGGAATAGTTTGAAAAGTATTGGTATGAGGTCTTCTATGAAGGTCTGATAGAATTCTGCACTAAACCCATCTGGACCTGGGTTCTTTTTGGTTAGGAGACCTTTAATGACTGCTTCTATTTCATTAGGAGTTATGGGGTTGTTTAAATGGTTCATCTGTTCCTGATTTAACTTCAGTTCCTGGTATCTGTCTAAGAAATTGTTCATTTCCTGCAGATTTTCAGGTTTTGTTGAAAATAGGCTTTTGTAGTAGGATCTGATGATTTTTTGAATTTCCTCTGAATCTGTAGTTACGTCTCCCTTTTCATTTCCGGTTTTTTGTTAATTTGGACACACTCTCTGTGTCCTCTCGTTAGTCTGGCTAAGAGTTTATCTATCTTGTTGATTTTCTCAAAGAACCAATTTTTGGTTCTGTTGATTCTTTCTATGGTCCTTTTTGTTTCTACTTGGTTGATTTTAGCTCTGAGTTTGATTATTTCCTGCCTTCTACTCCTCCTGGGTGTATTTGCTTCTTTTTCTTCTAGAGCTCTTAGGTGTACTGTCAAGCTGCTGACATATGCTCTCTCCTGTTTCTTTCTGCAGGCACTCAGAGCTATGAGTTTTCCTCTTAGCACAGCTTTCATTGTGTCCCATAAGTTTGGGTATGTTGTACCTTCATTTTCATTAAATTCTAAGACGTCTTTAATTTCTTTCTTTATTTCTTGACCAAATTGTCATTGAGTAGATCTTTGTTCAACTTCCATATATATGTGGGCTTTCTGTCATTTTTTTGTTATTGAAGTCCAGCCTTAATCTGTGGTGATCTAGTAGGATGCACGGGATTATTTCTATCTTTCTATATCTGTTGATCCAGTTTTGTGACCGATTATATGGTTATTTCTGGAAAAGGTACTATGTGGTGCTTAGAATAAGGTATATCCTTTTGTTTTCAGATGAAATGTTTTCTAACTATTTGTTCAGCCCATTTGCTTCATAACTTCTTTTAGTTTCTCTATATCTCCATTTAATTCTGTTTCCATGATCTTTCCATTGATGAGAGTGGGGTGTTGAAATATCCTCCTGTTATTGTGTGAGTTGCAGTCTATGATTAGAGGTTTAGCAAGGTTTCTTTTATGAATGTAGGTGCCCTTGCATTTGGAGCACAGACATTTAAGATTGAGAGTTCATCTTGGAGGATTTTTCCTTTGATGAATATAACGTGTCCTTCCTTACCTTTTTTGATGACTTTTGGTTGAAAGGCGATTTTATTCGATGATGTTAAAGTGATATTCGACCTTGTTTATTTGAATCTTTTGCTTGGAAAATTGTTTTCCAGCCTTTTATTTTGAGGTAGTGTCTGTCTTTGTCTTTATGGTGTGTTTTCTGTATGCAGCAAAATGCAGGGACCTCTTTATATATCCAGTCTGTTAGTCTATGTCTTTTTATTGGGGAATTGAGCCCATTGATGTTAAGAGATATTAAGGAATAATGATTTTTGTTCCTGTTATTTTAAATGTTAGAGGAGGAATTATATATGTATCTCTTCTTCTTCTTCTTCTTCTTCTTCTTCTTCTTCTTCTTCTTCTTCTTCTTCTTCTTCTCCTCCTCCTCCTCCTCCTCCTCCTCCTCCTCCTCCTCCTCCTCCTCCTCCTCCTCCTCCTTCTTCTTCTTCTTCTTCTTCTTCTTCTTCTTCTTCTTCTTCTTCTTCGCAAGGAGATTACTTCCCTGCTTTTTATAGGGTATAGTTATCCTCCCTGTGTTGGAGTTTTCCATCTATTATCCTTTGTCGGGCTGGATTTGTAGAAAGATATTGCATAAATTTAATTTTGTCATGGAATATCTTGATTTCTCTATCTATATTAATTGAGAGTTTTACTGGATGTAGTAGCCTGGGCTGGCATTTATGTACTCTTAGGATCTGTATGACAGCTGCCCAGCATCTTCTGCTTTTATAGTCTCTGGTGAGAAGTCTGGTGTTATTCTTATAGGTCTGACTTTATATGTTACTTGACCTTTTTCCCTTACTGCTTTTAATATTCTTTCTTCATTTTGTACATTTAGTGTTTCGACTATTATATGATGGGAGGAATTTCTTTTCTAGTCTAATCTCTTTGGAGTTCTGTAGGCTTCTTGTACGTGTATGAGCATCTCTTTCCTTAGATTAGGGAAGTTTTCTTCTATGATTTTGTTATTTTATTATTTTCACTTGTCATTTAGACTTGGGTACCTAGAAGGCATTTTCTCAAAGTAATCAAAGGGATCCTGCCACTTCAAGCAAAACAGCTAATAGTATCAATAGCCAATGGGAAAAATTAGTTTTCATGCAACCAAAAATCTAAAATATGGAAATCTTGCAGATGATTATAAAAACTTGAGTGAATCTTGATATTTTGAGTTTACTGATGAGAATGGTAGTGTTATTCATGAAAATAGTTTCATATTATAAAGTGTAGTGTGATTGAACCAAATGTTTCCTAATACAAAATACCACATATGCAAAAGATACTCAAACTGTCAGACATATCAATGCATCTTCATATAGTATACTGCAAAATATCCATTAACAGAGATTCATATTACCTAAAACATCAATTATTGTCCCGCGCGACCTCTCGCCAGCAAGAATACAAGGGGACACACGAATCCTTCTGTAGCCAAAATGCTTATTATTTATTAATAATAGAGGGCGGCGGGCGGGCGCCAGCATGGTGCAGCTTATATACACCCTAGCGCGGCGCATCCACACCTGATTGGTTGCTTACCCATGATCTCATTAGGCACGCCCCAGAGTGGGCAAAGACCTGGCACGAAGGCACTCTTGCACATGCGCACACAGTTAACTTCCTGAAAGGAAGTCAGCTGGCGCAGTGGAAGCCAGCGCCATCTTGTGGTGGCGAATGTTATTGTGGCCCTCTACATCTCCCCCTTATTATTTTATTTATAACAATAAATTATTATCTAGGCTGGTCTAGGTCTCTGCAGTTACGTCCATCTGTTGTGGCTCCTGTCTTAGGTCGTTCCTCTATGTCACAGCCTTATCGAAGGGTAACCCTATCGCCACCGAGCCCTGTGTACTGTGTATGAGGAAAGTTGCCCGTCTCTAGATACCACAGTGCTGTGTGACAGTAACTGTTAAATGACCTAGGGCGAACTCTAAAAAGAGGCCAGCCAGAAAATGAGTTAGTGGGGAAATCATGATCACCCTATCGCGTGTAATGAGGAAACCTCAGTGATGTGGAAGGGCTGATCAAAGAATCATTGAGTCTCTCTCATCCCAGTGTAATGGATCCACAGATCCATGGGGTATAAGAGCAGAGAACTCAGATACCGACTAATTTTTGAAGATTAGATAACCAAATTTCAGGGGAGGCCCCTTGTTCAATGGCCACAAGTGCTTGAGTGACAACGACCTTGTCACGTTTCTGTTGAGATCTGAGTTTGCAAACCAACCATAGCATGAACACTAATCCACAGCATAGGGCTGCACCAAACAGAGCCACTCCCAATAAGTAGTGGGCACCTCATCTGGTTCACCTCAGCTGTTACCACCAAGGGCCGTAGTCAAGCCGCTCCTATAATAAAATTTAGAATTCCCAATTGTTAGCAACTACTCTAGAAAGTTCACCCACTGTGCTTGTCTAACAATAGATTGGAGGAGGATAACTCCAGACACTGCAGACACAATGTCTGCAGCAGTAATGGCTGCTACAATAGCAGCAAAAGTAACAAGGTCTTTCCCAGGACAGTTCAGAATCAGTCATTCTTCTCTGGAACAACCAGCAGGAAATGGAACCATGTCTGAGATCTGCATAACCAGGGCAGAGTTCCCCAGTCTACAGCAGCTTTACGCAGGTGGCATTCCTGTGAAGCTACAGTCTGTAAAATGACAACACCAGTTAAGGCAGCAAGAGTCACCAGGGGAATGAAGGGGGCAGCAATGGCTGGAGTCCAGTCTTCTCCAGAAAGCAGCAGTGCACAGAGGGTCAGAGAGCAGGCCACAGTGGGACGGGACACACGCAGCGGTAACACTGACTGCAGCAACGCCAAAATCTCTGTGATGACAAAAGATGAGGGGGAATCTTTCATCTTCTCCTCAGGGCAGAGGAATGACTCTAGGGACCCGAACCAGGAGAGCTGAATCTTTATGTAACCAGGATCAGCAAGTCTCAGCAACGACCTCTGGCAGCTGGCATACTCTTGTAGCATCCTGTAGAAAAAACACAAACATTTCCTCTTCCCCATATAAAATACCTGGATAGGATCATGTCAATATGTGGATCTTTCTATTTCACCTAGGCAGAAGTATGCCTAGTTGTAGGGTGCCATAAACTTTGGCATCCAAATTTTAAAATTGAAATAAAAGGAGCATTATTTAGCATACAGGGATAACTCCCCCTTTTTATTTCTTAAGATATAGTAAAGATATTATTTATTAAGGTAAGTCCTCGAGGATTAAATTGAGGACACTGAGCACTTGTATTTATAAATTGACTTGTATACCAAATTATTGTCTCCAGCATTATTGTTTTGGATATATAACGAATGAGATTTTTTGACTAATTGTTTTTATGTAAGGCCTATAATCTGTCTGGTATCATTGTCCTTCTTGTTATAGTGTCCAGGCAATCCAGTTTGAGTTCTTAAATGGTCTATTAAGGAACAGTACTTAGTGCTTTTAACCACTAAGTCATCTCTCTAGCCCCTCACCAGCTTTATTTACCTAAACATAAGCATTAATTAGAAATGCCAAATCCTGTAAATATTGTCTAATTTCAGTCTTACTAGAAATCCCTGAGCTGGCAGGGCAAGGCTGAGAATTTAAAGTAAGCAAATGGAGTCTTTCTCTTTTCATATTAACTCCATTATCATTTTTAAAGAGCTGGGTCTATGGTTTTGTTTAGTTGTCTGAGCCAGAGCACTGAAAGGACAGTGAGTTGTCAGACAATTCACACTGAAATCACTCATTGATTTTAAGTAGAAAACCTGTCTCTAATAAAACATTAAGTAATTGAAATCAATTGTAAACCACAAGCCACACATTGGCTATCAGTATGTGAATTGAAAGCTTGATTTAAAAACAGTGGCTAAACCACGGAATTTAATAATCTGTGTTGAAGCAATAGAAACTCAAGAGAATAAACAAGTGATCTAATCATATATGTAGCCTTTTCATTAGATGAACCACCTATAAATACAGTAAGCGCATTTCTTATGGGTTGCATGTACAAATATACAGGAAGTACAAAAGCATGTAAAGAGTAAAATTATCAATTTTGTCTGAAAAATTTGTATATGTAATAGGCCAAATATCAGTATTTTGTAATAACCAATTTAATTGTTGTTTGGAATAAGGTATGTTTTACCAGGTTTCTTTTTAAAATACTTCTATGACTCTAGCCTACAATTTTGTATTAACACAACTGAAGCTTTATCTCCAATGTGGATGACAAAACCTAAGTCCTCTGGCAAGGTGAGGTACTTAGCCAATTAACATATCCTTAGTAGCTTAAAATTAGTTTCAAATATTCTTTTTTTGGAGTAGTGTAACAGCTACTCCCCAAATATTAAAGCTCATTTTGAGAGCAAAGGTTTGTAGTAAAAATTTCCATATACACTGAAAGATTAAAAGTTCTAACTTCTTACATTGAAGAAGCAACAAAATTACATAATAGAAGGCTATTAGCCATTCTTAATGATATCACTTTATGGGCTCTCTAAAATTATAAGCAAGCTCATGAAATGAAAACTCAAAATCAATCCTCTAAATCTATCTTGAAATGGCAGTTGGAGTAAACAAACTGGCTGTAATGTTCTCACAAGTTCCAAAACTTCATCAATCCTTTGTAAACCCTGTAACAATCTCTACCTGTTTGATTTTTTTTTCTTAATTACAAATAAGTTTGAGTTAGTCAATGTAACACTGGCAATCTTTAATCACAATCTTTAAGTTCTCCTTGTAACACCAGAACACAGCCACAATTTTGGAAAGTCACCTGAATTCTGAGTACTGACTAGGCAGCTGTTCTTGGGGCAGTGGAATTAGCATCAAAATACAGATAGTTTCAGGGCAAACCACAATTATGAAAAGTAAAAACTCAACCTCCAACAAACGATCTAGTCTCCAAAATCCAGTCTCCAGTCTATCTTTCATGCTACAAAGTTTGACTGCCAATTCCTATATATGAATGCACGATGGTGTAGTCTCCAGTACCTCAACAAAGAGACATTGTCCTAAATTCTTTTAGAAGCCTGGTTTCTAGAATAAGAGTTCCATAAAAATATTATCTCGATTTAGACCTGTTTCCCTAGGTTGGCTCATGTCACATGTTGTCTAGAATGACTCTATCCAAATTACCAGCTTTATGTCAATTTTCTGTTACCAATATTATACCTTTTTAACCATATCCAATAACTTAAAAGCCAATAGTCCATAACCAAGGCATGTAGAGCATATTTATACATTTAAAACCAACCAGAAACAAAATTGAAGTGGCTACACATATCTTTAATATTTAGACCAAACACCATTTTTACCTTTTTAGCTATAATTTTAAGAGAAGCACCTTGTCACCTGTTGAGTCAAATAATAAGTCAGGGATTTTTCTAAGAGAAACAGCTATCAGCTCTTGTACCAAAGAAGCTGAGGAGCTGCTGGTGCCTTTAAGATCAGCTCGTGCAGACACTTAGCCCCTGGGAAGCTTCTCTAGCTGACTTATGTTCCTAGCTACAGGTGTAGGGCTCTAAAGGCCGATTGAAACTGCTTTTTATTCATTTGTTCCTTTTTGAAATGAGTTAAAACCAAATCAAGATGTGAACGATTGACAGATAAAGTTTTTACCATTTTCTCTTTTGAACATGAAACATAAAACATTTAAGCAACAAGAAACAAAAACCACAGACATAAACTGACATACAGGGACAGCTTGGTGCACCAAGGACAGACAATAGACAAAGAGGGAAAAAACCAGATGGTGTCAGCAGAGAGGTAGGATTTTCCCTTTCCCACCACTTCCACAGTGACTATCCACTCGAGTGGAGTTGATATGGACGATGGATTGTCTCAATTCCTGGACTCGTCCATCAACATGTTGAAAACAAATTCCTGTAGGATACTGAGATATATTAAGGGATATCTGAGCAGCACGACTGACATTCACAAATGGTATGGAAGTGAAACACAGTCCTGAATATTTCCACTCATAACCCGATTACATTAACTCTATCAAGCTGTGCATGGGCATTGAGATGTTCTTTTGTTTGATTCTCCTAAATAAATTTTCAGGCGGTCTACCTCTACCAAGTTTGATCAGTATGACTCTGTGAAGCTTCCAGAGCCTAGTCACACCTTTTACAAGCACAAAGACAAAAATTTTCTCCCAAAATACTGTGTTCCTTTTATCTCCTTCCTGTTTCTCTCCTGGGGCGTTTTTTCCCCCAATCTCTCGCCTCCGCAGATCTGAAGTCGTTGGAGGGGACTGTCTGCTTATTATCTTTTTTCCTTGAGCTCTTTAATTTTTTATCCCACACTGTTTCTGACATGCCGCCTTGCACCTCCCCCAGCGCTCTCTATTTTGCTATTACAGCTGGGCGGCTCCCATGCGACCTCTGACGCTGTCTGGCAGTAGCTAGAAATTCAAAGGCCAATAGAGAAAGCACGAGGGCTGCCAAAACGATAATAAAAACTTCCACTGCATCTAGCAGGGGAGTGAAGTGGAACAAATCAAGACACATGTCTCTCAGGGCCTACCTTTTAAACACTATAGTTCTGGATTCCTTCTGCAGACGGAAGACCCCCTCTTGGCGCCTGGCGATGGCGTGGCGTCCCGGGTTCTCGGCACCAAATGTCCCGCGCGACCTCTCGCCAGCAAGAATACACGGGGACACACGAATCCTTCTGTAGCCAAAATGCTTATTATTTATTAAAAATAGAGGGCGGCGGGCGGGCGCCAGCATGGTGCGGCTTATATACACCCTAGCGCGGCGCATCCACACCTGATTGGTTGCTTACCCATGATCTCATTAGGCACGCCCCGGAGTGGGCAAAGACCTGGCATGAAGGCACTCTTGCACATGCGCACACAGTTAACTTCCTGAAAGGAAGTCGGCTGGCGCGGCGGAGGCCAGCACCATCTTGTAATGGCGAAATTATCTCGGCCTTCCACGTGGGGCGCAGTGGAAGCCAGCGCCATCTTGTGGTGGCGAATGTTATTGTGGCCCTCTACAAATTATGGAATTGTGTGTGTGTGTGTGTGTGTGTGTGTGTGTGTGTGTGTTTGCATGTGTGAAGTTGCAGATAGTATCAAAGAGTATTCACAATTAATCGAAATGATTATAAAAACAATTCTTACTTTGTCGTGTACTTATCTATGAGTATGTTATCTACTTAACATTTTGTTGATATAGTTTTATAAAATAAATGTATCACAACAGAATTCATTTAGACTATATGAGAATCCAACTTTCATACAAATGAAAAATTGTGGAGTAATCTCCAATAATATTATAACATATAAAGTAGTTGTGATAGTTTATATATGCTTGGTTCAGGGAGTAGCACCGTTAGAAGGTGTGGCCTTGTTAGAGGAAGTGTGTCACTGTGGTGGTGGGCTAGAATACTTTCCTCCTAGCTGCCTGAGGATGCTCAGTCTGTTCCTGGCTTCCTACTGATGAAGCTATTGAACTATCAGCTCCTCCTGAACCATGCCTGCCTGGATGCTGCCATGCTTCTGCCTCAATGATAATGGACTGAACCTTTGAACCTGTAAGCCTGCCCAATTAAATGTTGTCCTTCATAAAACATACATTGGTCATGGTGTTAGTTCACAGCAATAAAACCCTAACTAAGACAGAATGGTACCAGAAGTGGGGTATTGCTGTGATAAGCCCAGTCATGCTTTTGTTTGGAAGAATGTGGATTTGGGGACTTTGTATTTGGAAAGCAATGGGATGCTTTAAATTAGGGCTTATGGGCTATCTTAGCAGGAATGGGGAAGACTTTGTTATTGGGAGTAATTTGAACCATTCCAACCTGGCCCAAGATGGTTTAGAAACATTTAAGTATGTAGCCTAAAGACTGATTTTGTGATATTTGGGGGACAGGATGTGGCTGCTTTTTGCCATTGTCAAAAGAGTGTGCCTGAGGCTAAAGTGAAGAGATGTAGATTAATTGCTTTCAAAAATGAAGTCTCAAAACAGCCTGGTATAAATTCTATTGTGTGGTTTCTAAAATTCACACTTATGAAGAGCATTTTAATAATAAAAGGGAAGTAAGGAACAGAAAAATAAACAAAATATATGATTCAAGTATGAAAGGAATACCAGAGAGTAAAATAGAGATCAATCCTGTGTTCAAGATATTAAAATGAATTAAGAGAAAAATAATCTTGGGGCAAGATCCCACCCAGCTAACTTAGTACAAACCTTTAATCCCAGGAGACGGGCATAGAGATCTCTAAATTCAAGGTCAATCTGCAGAGCAAGATCCAGGACAGACAAGCTTAGGCAGTGAAGGAGTTAGAAAAGAGGAAGCTAGTGATAATAGTGATAACAAGGGGGCCATGTTTGAGCTCCTGAAAGCAGCAGACCTCAGCAGCTTTGGCCATGTATCTCTGGCTTTATATTCTAGAGGAGAAGGATACTACTGGGACAATTGATGCTGGTAGGCTGGAGCTAAGAAAGAGACCAACATCACAGAGGTGAAATCTTCAAGGAAGTCTTTTCTGAGAGCACAAAGAAGCTGTGTTCCAGAGATAGTCAAGGTTGCACCTCATGCTGCTGCTGCACTTGGTAATGTGTAAGAATCACCCAAGTGTTTCTGGTTTTGAATACATGATGGCATCATGAAGAACAGCTGAGGCTTGGGACTATGCGAGACCGTGGAAGGCCATTGGTAAAGGTACAGCCTTGGTTGCAGTTGACAATCCAGGACTGAAGGGGTCATGCAAACGAATTGAGGCTTGGCACCATAAAGAAAACCTATGAAAGATTATTGGTTAATCCTAGTTGCAACAGCAGACCCCAGTGTATTAGCGATGCTAGTACCATGGGATGATCACCAATAACAACAGCAACAGTGTAGTGTGGATCAACGTGAAGTTAAAGTGCTAGAGAGAGCAGAGGTGGAGAAATGAAGCCAGCCCTTTGGAGGATCATGTGTGGATCCCAGACATTGAAACAAGCTGTAACATTGAACCTGCCTTAGAGACCCATTGATGTTAAAGATCCCAGGGCTACAGGCCATCTGCTGACGAAAGCTGTTAACCAGGGACTAAAACCAGCCCAGGAGAAAGAAGTTTGTTGCAGTCAACAAAGATAAAAAGGAGTTAAAGATCTGAAGACTGCTTTGACATCAGACATAAAGATGGCAGAGTTTGAAGTTTGCCCAACTGGTTGCCTGTCTTAATTCAGGGATTACAGTTAAATGATTGGATGGATCTCAGAAGAGACTTTGAACTTTGGACTTTTAACATTGTTAATACTGCTATAAACTATGGGGACTTTGGAAGTTGGACTAAATGTACTTTTTTTATTATGCTATGTTTAGGTATAGACACATGTGTTTGAGAAAGTCAGGTAGTGGAATCTGATGGTTTGCATATGCTTGGCCCATGGAGTGGCACTATTAGGTGTGGCCTTGTTAGAGGAAGTGGGTGGGCTTGGAGACTCTCCTTCTAGGTGTCTGAGAATGCTCAGTCTGTTCCTGGCTTTCTATTGATAAAGATGTAGAAATCTCTGCTTCTCCTGCACCATGCCTGCCTGGATGCCGCCATGCTTCTACCTGGATGATAATCGACTGAACATCTGAACCTGTAAGCCAGCCCCAGTTAAATGTTTTAATTCATAAAATTTACATTGGTCATGGTGTCTGTTCACAGCAATAAAACCCTATCTAAGACAGTGGTCATAAAGCCATATATGTAAAGAAAATCCATAGTATATTAAGCAGTAGTAAAAAATTATTATACCATTTCACAATATATAGGCCCTTATATAGAACAGTATTTTTTCTCAATGATACTTCATTTTGTTTTAGAAATTTTAATGTAAATTTTCTTGAGAAGTTGTTGATAGATAAATGTTTCTATAAGAAAAATAATTGGTGCTTCCAGTTCTCACAACCAGAAAAAGACCCAAAGGAGCCCAATTTAACCAGGCTTAAAAGTGGGACAGGCTCCAGTAAGAGACAGCAAAGCCAGCTAACACCAGAGATAACCAGATGGTGAGATGCAAGTACCAAAAAAGGAACCAAAAATCACTGCTCTTTAATATATCTCAAAATCAATGGACTCAATTTTCCCCCAAAAGGACATAGGCTAACAGACAGGGTAAATAAACAGGACCCAGAATTTTGCTGCATACACCTCAGTGATACAAACAGACACTATCTCAGAATAAAAGACTGGAAATAAATTCCAAACAAATGGTCACAAGAAAGAAACTGGAGTAGTCATTCTAATATTGAAAAAAATAGACTTTCAATCAATACTTATCAAAAGCGTGGGGGAGGACAGTACATACACATCAAAGGGAAAATCCACCAAGATAAACTCTCAATTCTGATAATCTATGCCCCAAATGCAAGGGCACACATATCTGGAAAAGAAACATTACTAAAGGTCAAAGCACACATTGAACCTCATACAGTAATAGTGGGATATTTTAACATGCCACTATCATTAATGGGCAGATCATGGAAACCAAACTTAAACAGAGACACAGTGAAAACCAACCAAAATTGTTAACCAAATGGATTTAACAGATATATACAGGTCATTTTACCCTAAAACAAAAGAATATACCTTCTTCTCAGCACCTTATGGTGCCTTCTCCAAAACTGACCATATAATCTGTCACTAAACAAGACTCAACAGACACAAGTAGATTGAATTAATCAAATGATTTCTATCAGATCATCACAAGCTCAGGCTGGTCTTCAGTAACAACAAAAACAACAGAAATCACTCATTCTCAAGAAAACTGAACAACTATCTACTCAATAATAACTTGGTCAGAAAGAACTAGAGAAATAAATTAAATGCTTTCTAGAATGTAACAAAAATGAAGGCACATCACACCCAAATTTATGCTACACAAGCAGTGCAAAAAGGAAAACACATAGTTCTGAATGCCTTCATAAAGAAATTGGAGAGATCCTACATCAGCAGCTTAATAGCACATCTGAAAGCTCTAGAACAAAATGAAACAAACATAACCAAGAGAATGAGATAGGACCAAATAAGGAAACTCAGGGTAAAAATTGACTAATTAGAAACAAAGAGAATAATACAAAAAAATCGACAAAACTAGGAGCTGGTTCTGTGAGAAAATCAATATTATAGATAAACCCTTAGCTAAATTAACTAAAGACAGTATCCAAAGTCACAAATCAGAAATGAAAAGGAAGATGTAACAAGAGAAACTGAGGAAATTCGAAGATCATCACAACCTGTTACAAAGGTTTTTACTCAGTAAAACTGCAAAATCTAATAAAAATGGATGAATTTTTAGGCAGTTACTAGGTACCAAAGTTAAATCAGCATCAGATAAACCATCTAAACTCTCAGATAACCCCTAAGGAAATAGAAGAAATCATTAAAAGTCTCCCGAACAATAACACAAAAAGCCCAGGTCCAGATGATTTTAGTGCAAAACTCTATCACACCTTCAAAGACTTAATCCCATTACTTTTCAAACTATTCCTTGAAATAGAAACAGATAGAACACTACCTAACTCGTTCTATGAACTACAGTTATACTGATACCTAAACCACACAAATACCCTACAGAGAAAGAGAATTTCAGACCAATTTCCCTTATGAATAACAATGCAAAAGTACTCAATAAAATTTTCACATAGCAAATCTAAGAACACATCAAAACGTTCCTTCAGCATGATCAAGTAGGCTTCATTCCAGGTATGCAGGGGTAGTTCAATATACAGAAATCCATCAACATAGTCCACTATATAAACAAACTCAAAGGGAAAAAAAACACGATAATCTCATTAGATGCTGAGAAAGCATTTGACACAATTCAACACCCCTTTATTGACAAAAGTCATGGAAAGATAAGGAATTCAAGGCCCATACCTAAACATAGTAAAAGCAATGTACAGTAAACCAGTAGTCAACATCACACTAAATGGAGGAAACTTGAAGCAATCGCACTAAAATCAGGGACTAGACAAGTCTGCCCACTCTCTCCCTACCTATTTAATATAGTACTTGAGGTTAGGGAAAGGATTAAGCTGAAAAAGACTGCAACTCCATAGAAAGAACAACAATATCAACTAACCTGACACCCCTCCATGGCTCCCTGGGACTAAACCACAAACCGAAGAGTATACATGGATGAGTTCATGGCTCCATCCACATATATAGCAAAGGATTGTTTTATATGGTATTAATGGGAGGGGGAGCCTTGGCCTAGTGGAGGCTTGTTGCCCCAGTAAAAGGGGATGCTCAAGGGGTGAGGCAGGAGTCAGTGGGGATGGGAGCACCCTCCTAGAGACAAAGGGTAGGGTGGAAGGAATGAGTGGTTTGCAGTGGGGAGATTTGGAAGTGTGACAATATTTTACATTCAAATAAATAAAATAAACAATTTAAAAAAGAAGAAAAATACATGTCTTAAATAACAGTACTGTTGTGTTTGTTCTGTCACTTGTGATATGAAAGTTAATTCCAGCAGATTTTATATGGTCCACATGTTCTGCTAAGATAAGAAATGCACCTGCTCGATAGTGACCAATGGCTAAAGTATGAAATATGTGAACTATATTGCTTAACAGTGTTCATTTTTAAGCCCAATGGTTTACACTTGTTTTAGATAGACAATCCTCCACACTTGCTCAAAGAGACATCTGCAGAAAGCTATGATATTTGATATTAGTTAGATAGCAAGAAAATGGTCTGTGACAGCAGTACTCCCTTAGAAGTCCTAGCTGAGTTTCTGCTTGCTATATGAATAAAAGAAGAAATAGGTACTAGAGCCCTTGCTCTTTTGAACTGTACTCAGTGTAAGCTAAACTTTAGCTATGATGTGTGACCTAACCTTAATGCTTTTCCTGCAGTAAACCATAAATTAATAAGCCATATCACTTTAGTGCTATGAATTATTTTGAGTAGTCAAACCTGTCTGGTACCATTGTTAGTGCCTCATCAAAACAAAAGTATTAAAATATTAAGTATGTGTTATTTTTGATAATATATAAACATTTGGCAACAAAATGCTTTTGAAAAATATTTTCTTATTAAGTTTTCTAAGTACTATATGCTAAAGTAACTGATTCAAAATGCACTAAGCAAGACATTTGATATCAGCATCACAAAATTATTTAGTAAATTGTTAGCAATACCCTGCCTTTTAGTGTTATGCATAGTTTTGTCACCCAGCCCAATATTATGAAAAAAAATCTGAACAGAAAGGCTTTTGGGAATGGTTTATAGTCACATCCTGCTGCTTACTATTATGTTCTTCCTAAAAGTATCTTTAATACTCAAAATATATATCTTTTGTTTTCAGGATCATTTCTTGATAGCTATAATCTATATACCCAAAACAATCAATACAACTCTATGTCACATCTGTATATAACCCATGACATGTAGATAAATGGTTGTGGGTGTTTGTTATTTACTCTTATTAGCATGTGTGTGTGTGTGTGTGTGTGTGTGTGTGTGTGTGTGTGTGTGTGTGTTTGTAAAATATATAGAGGTGAGAGTACATGTGGGAGTTGATTTTCTTCTTTCACCATAGTCTGTGATTAAACTAAGTTTGTCAAGCTTAGTGAAAGATAACTGTACCCACTGAATCATTTCACCAGCTAGGAGTTTTGTTTTCACTTGTGTTTTTTACTTAGGTACCATAAATATACTTTTAAATACTTCTTTCAGGCTGGAGAGATGACTAAAGCATTAAAGGTTAAACAAAATATAAATATGTCTTTTTACTCCCTCACAGTTTTCTTTGGGACATGTTATGGTTATATGATGTACACAATATTATGTGTCACGCGCCCAACATCTCGCCAGCAAGAACGACGCGCGGACACCAGGATCCTTCTGCAGCAAAGCGTTTATTACATCTTGAAGAGGAGAGAGCGAGCCCCAGAATGGCGCTGCTTATATACACCCTAATGTGGAGTGTCCACACCTGATTGGTCGCTTACCCATGATCTCATTGGCACGCCCTGGGGTGGGCAAAGACTTGGCGCGAACACACTCTTGCACATGAGCACACAGCTAGTTTCCTGAAAGGAAGTCGGGCTGGCACAGCAGAAGCCAGCGCCATCTTGTAATGGCGAATGCTATTGCGGCTTTCCACGTGGGGCACAGCGGAAGCCGGCGCCATCTTGTAATGGCGAATGCTATCACGGCTTTCCACAATTATGGGCATCTGGGACCAAGAAGTTTATGTTTCAAACTTTTTTCTAGAATACAGAATATGTAGTGAAATAAGGTATGGGAATGAAAATCTTCATGGTGAGAAAAGTATTTCTGTTATTTTTTTCACTGTAATTCACTACTCAGCCATGTGAATGTCTAGTCTCATCCACTAGATGTAAACACTGGAAAGTAGAGGAGATGGATGAGGAGGATGGAATCCCCTAGATTCAGATTAGTGGGCGAAATTCCTCTAAAAACCAGTGCAACAAGGTTAAGTTCTGCCATGTGTTACCTCTTTTTTCTTAGCACCTAAGCACTGGTTCAAATTCTAGTTCAGGTTTCATTGTCTACTTGAAATTCTTCTAGCAAACAAGGGACAGCAGTTTCCTGTCTTTGTGAGCATGTTAACATTCTGACCAAACTGTTCTTATAAAGCTAGCTGTATGTTGGGCGTGGAGGGAAGGCTCAGAGTTTAAGAGCACCTGCTGCTCTTGCAGACAACTTGTGTTTTGTCCTCACAACTACCTCTAACTCAAGTTTCAGGAGATATGACACTATCTTTATATTTCCATGCACACCAGAGACATACATGATGCACATACATGCAGTCAAAACAGTCACACAAATAAAAATAATAATTTTTTTAGAAGAAAAAGTTTAACTGGTGGTAGTGGTGGTTGTGGTGGTTGTGGTGGTGGTGGTGGTGTTAGTGGTGGTGGTGATGGTGGTGGTGTTAGTGGTGGTGGTGGTGGTGGTGTGTGTGTGTGTGTGTGTGTGTGTGTGTTTGTGTGTGTGTGTGCGTGTGTGTTTGTGTATAAAATTTGTTTTCTGATTGTATGGGTAGATAGAAATGCCATAGAAGTGGAAGTAAATTCTTAAACATTATATGATATAGTATATTATGTCAATTATCAATTATATAGTATATTAACCAGTTCTTATTTAAAATGTGTATTTTTACATGTAGATTGTGGGCCAGTGAAATACACCCTGGTTCCCCAGTGAAAGGGAGGGTAGGAGCTTCGCCTGACTCCCTGGAAACAAGGCCAGTCATTAGCCGGCAGCCCTCCTAGATTTATGACCATCAGACCTATAAGGGTAGTGCCCTTTCACAGGTAGAGGACTTGATCACAAGTCAGGTAGGCTCAAGAAGGATCTTCATTATAATGAGGTACCTAAAGGCCTGTAGGCTTAGCCAGTGAAGCTCTCCTTCCCAGAAACTCCTCCCTGAAAAAGATATTTTCAGGCCCACTCTGAAAAATGGAGTAAGGTTTTACTCATCCATTTCAGCCATGACAAATGCCTTGAAACCATGGACTACCTCCTTTCATGGATCTGCCATGGGGATTCATGGAGAAAACCTTCACCCCTGACTGCCACCAAGCAGCCCATCAGCCAGAGCATCCCCCTTTCCTCCTCTGCCCCAAGCTAGATCCAACCCAGCGGGCCCCCACTAAATTTTCAGTTCCTCTGAGGCATCCCAGAGGTACCTGGATGCCCAAGAGCTGAAGAATCCAACAGCCCCAGCCTACTTGCTGGCCTGGGCACCCGCTGAGGCAGCTCTGGCTGAGTCAGGCATTTCCCCACCCCCAGAGTGGTGTCCTGCATCTTCTCACAGTCAGACACCAGCCAGGGCAGCAGTGTAGGGTAAGCATGTCAAACTTCCCACCTCCAGCCTCCCCTAGCAGCTGAGCCCTGTGGCCTAGCAGAAGTGGGACCCCACCGTTAATCCTACAGGTGAGAAACATGAATGAAATCTCATTCATGAATGAAGTCTCAGATAGGGTTTCTGTTTCCTTAAAAAAAAAAAGGAAATAAAATTAAAAGGCATATTGGGAAGGAAAGGTTTGTTTTGCTTTCATTTCCACATCCAAGTCCATCATTAAGGACAGTCAAATCAGGAACTTAGGGTATGAGCCTGTAAAGAGGAACTGAAGTAGACTTTACACAGGAATACTGCTTGCAGGCTTTGTTCCTTTTGTCTTGCTCACTTTGTTTTCTTGTTCATCCAGAACTACCTACAGAGAAATGCCAATGACCACAATGGACCCAGGGTTTCCCACATCAATTACCAATCAAGTAAATGCCCTACAGATTTGTCTATAGATCACTCATATGGAGAAAAGTTTTTACTTAGATCCCTTCTTTCCAGATGACCCCAGTTTATGTTAAATAGAAATAAAACTAGCTAGCACATGATATCTATAAAAAAGACAGTGAAATAAAGTTGAAAAATAGGAATATAACACCGTTTTCAAAATGCCATTTCTTAATGAAGATTTAAGGTCATATTATTACAGACAAGCAGATTCATGTAATCTTCTGCATTGAAATCAATCTCTTCATTCATGGGTTAAGAAGGTACAAGAAACTAGCTAAATGTAGCATAAGATAAAAACATTAGAAAATTTATGTATTCCTTTTATGTGTGAAGCATTTTGACCTTTCAGTTTAACTGTTATAATAAACTATTTATATCTTGAAACACATTAACAGGAATGTACCAAGCAACCTCAGTGGTAAAAATAGCTTCTTCAGCTAAAATAACCAGCAGTAAAATAAAAGAACTATAAATATATATTCTTTACATTTACACCCAAATCTCCCTTATGGTGTAATTAAACTAAGCCTTCTCATTAAGAAAGGAATTTTTATGTGTGAATCTTGAAATAATTCACATACTATTAATTCCATAAAATTGCCTCTACAGTAGAAAATATATAGATTAAGACATTGAGTTAAAGTTGATTTGCTATAGGCTACGATAAAAGAAAACTTTAGAGATAGGTTTAAAGGCCAAAGGATATATTTGCTATTGTACTTTTAGGCCACAAGTTAGTGTTATCATCATGTACAAGCATGTGTTATAATCAGTCACATGTCTCTGGTAGAAAATGAGACACAAATAAAACTTATTTAATGAAAATAAGATATAGTTTTAAATCTACAAAAGTAAGTGACAAATTTAAAAAACAAAATGAGGTTTGTAACACAACATTTGACACTAGAACAATTAAGAAAATAAAAATTAGTTGATTGATGGCTCGGTACAATTTCCTACATTTGTCACACATATATCTCTACATAATGAAAAAATAAAGATAAATAGCGAGGAAGGAGAAAGAATGGATGCAATGATACATTTATATTTTGTTCCATGAATGCACCATAAAGATATTTTGATTTAAATCAGGAGTAGCATAGAAAATTATTTGGACAAACAAATACTTCATCACACTCGAAGTAGAAAGAGGTAAATATGAGAAATAGAATGTCTAAATATGTATATCAATGCAGATTTAGTAAAAATTAATTTTCAGCATCTGAAGAAAACTTATATCCTTGTATGAAAACTATCAATCTAAAATGGAAATGGGATTATCCATGTCCCAGGAAATAAATTATTCTAAAAAACCAAACTATTGTCATAAGATGTGTCAGCAGGAAGAGTGTTATCATCAATACTGATGATGAACAAACTTCCATCTCCAAAACTCACATAGTATGAGAGAACTGTGCATATGCACACACACACACACACACACACACACACACACACACACACACAAACCCCATACAACTAATTAAATATATACTATATGCTTTCATAAATAACTCCTTGGAAAAATGGATAGTTTACAAATCTAAAGTGCATCTACCCTACTAAAATTCTTCTTGGTAGCACATCCCTTGAGAAAAATTTTACCTTTGCTCTGATACTTGAGATACACCCCAAAGATGTAAACAATTATGAGAGTTCTGTCCCATTCACTTGACATTTAGAAAATGAAGCTAAAACTAAATGGAGAGAAACTTGAAGCAATCCCACTAAAATCAGGGACTAGACAAGGCTGCCCACTCTCTCCCTACTTATTCAATATAGTTCTTGAAGTTCTAGCCAGAGCAATCAGACAACAAAAGGAGATCAAGGGGATACAGATCGGAAAAGAAGAGGTCAAAATATCACTATTTGCAGATGACATGATAGTATATTTAAGTGATCCCAAAAGTTCCACCAGAGAACTACTAAAGCTGATAAACAACTTCAGCAAAGTGGCTGGGTATAAAATTAACTCAAATAAATCAGTTGCCTTCCTCTATACAAAAGAGAAACAAGCCGAAAAAGAAATTAGGGAAACGACACCCTTCATAATAGACCCAAATAATATAAAGTACCTCGGTGTGACTTTAACCAAGCAAGTAAAAGATCTGTACAATAAGAACTTCAAGAGACTGAGGAAAGAAATTGAAGAAGACCTCAGAAGATGGAAAGATCTCCCATGCTCATGGATTGGCAGGATTAATATAGTAAAAATGGCCATTTTACCAAAAGCAATCTACAGATTCAATGCAATCCCCATCATAATACCAATCCAATTCTTCAAAGAGTTAGACAGAACAATTTGCAAATTCATCTGGAATAACAAAAAACCCAGGATAGCTAAAGCTATCCTCAACAATAAAAGGACTTCAGGGGGAATCACTATCCCTGAACTCAAGCAGTATTACAGAGCAATAGTGATAAAAACTGCATGGTATTGGTACAGAGACAGACAGATAGACCAATGGAATAGAATTGAAGACCCAGAAATGAACCCACACACCTATGGTCATTTGATTTTTGACAAAGGAGCCAAAACCATCCAATGGAACAAAGATAGCATTTTCAGCAAATGGTGCTGGTTCAACTGGAGGGCAACATGTAGAAGAATGCAGATCGATCCATGCTTATCACCCTGTACAAAGCTTAAGTCCAAGTGGATCAAGGACCTCCACATCAAACCAGACACACTCAAACTAATAGAAGAAAAACTAGGGAAGCATCTGGAACACATAGGCACTGGAAAAAATTTCCTGAACAAAACACCAATGGCTTACGCTCTAAGATCAAGAATCGACAAATGGGATCTCATAAAACTGCAAAGCTTCTGTAAGGCAAAGGACACTGTGGTTAGGACAAAACGGCAAACAACAGATTGGGAAAAGATCTTTACCAATCCTACAACAGATAGAGGCCTTATATCCAAAATATACAAAGAACTCAAGAAGTTAGACCGAAGGGAAACAAATAACCCTATTAAAAAATGGGGTTCAGAGCTAAACAAAGAATTCACAGCTGAGGAATGCCGAATGGCTGAGAAACACCTAAAGAAATGTTCAACATCTTTAGTCATAAGGGAAATGCAAATCAAAACAACCCTGAGATTTCACCTCACACCAGTGAGAATGGCTAAGATCAAAAACTCAGGTGACAGCAGATGCTGGCGAGGATGTGGAGAAAGAGGAACACTCCTCCATTGTTGGTGGGATTGCAGACTGGTAAAACCATTCTGGAAATCAGTCTGGAGGTTCCTCAGAAAATTGGACATTGAACTGCCTGAGGATCCAGCTATACCTCTCTTGGGCATATACCCAAAAGATGCCCCAACATATAAAAAAGACACGTGCTCCACTATGTTCATCGCAGCCTTATTTATAATAGCCAGAAAATGGAAAGAACCCAGATGCCCTTCAACAGAGGAATGGATACAGAAAATGTGGTACATCTACACAATGGAATATTACTCAGCTATCAAAAACAACGAGTTTATGAAATTCGTAGGCAAATTGTTGGAACTGGAAAACATCATCCTGAGTGAGCTAACCCAATCACAGAAAGACATACATGGTATGCACTCATTGATAAGTGGCTATTAGCCCAAATGCTTGAATTACCCTAGATCCCTAGAACAAACGAAACTCAAGACGGATGATCAAAATGTGAATGCTTCACTCCTTCTTTAAATGAGGAAAAAGAATACCCTTGGCAGGGAAGGGAGAGGCAAAGATTAAAACAGAGACTGAAGGAACACCCATTCAGAGCCTGCCCCACATGTGGCCCATACATATACAGCCACCCAATTAGACAAAATGGATGAAGCAAAGAAGTGCAGACCGACAGGAGCCGGATGTAGATCGCTCCTGAGAGACACAGCCAGAATACAGCAAATACAGAGGCGAATGCCAGCAGCAAACCACTGAACTGAGAATAGGTCCCCTGTTGAAGGAATCAGAGAAAGAACTGGAAGAGCTTGAAGGGGCTCGAGACCACAAAAGTAGAACAATGCCAAGCAACCAGAGCTTCCAGGGACTAAGCCACTACCTAAAGACTATACATGGACTGACCCTGGACTCTGACCCCATAGGTAGCAATGAATATCCTAGTAAGATCACCAGTGGAAGGGGAAGTCCTGGGTCCTGCTAAGACTGAACCCCAGTGAACTAGTCTATGGGGGGAGGGCGGCAATGGGGGGAGGGTTGGGAGGGGAACACCCATAAGGAAGGGGAGGGGGGAGGGGGATGTTTGCCCGGAAACCGGGAAAGGGAATAACACTCGAAATGTATATAAGAAATATTCAAGTTAATAAAAAAAAAAAAAAGAAAACCTATCAATACAATGCAGCATTTGTATTGTATTGTATAAATGAATGCAGGGAAATAATATTTTCAATTAATGTAAAAAAATAGAAAAACATACTTTAAAAAAAAAAAAGAAAATGGAGCTAAAGCCAAAGTAATATCTTACTTGTAGAAATTTCCCTGAGTCCTCTCAGAAACTCACCTTTCCCTAAAGCTGTCCCTCAAGCATACAGTTACTGAAATGGTTCAACCTTTGAACTTAATTAATAGCTACCATCTTCAACAAGCAAAACTCACCAAAGGTAGGAAAGTCAAAATATCAGATTCCCAGGAAGCAATACAGTACAGTTAATATAGTACAGTTGCATTGCCAAATATTCATCCTCATCATTTCATGCATGAAAAGCACGTTTGATCATAATAATCTCATTCATTTCAGAATAGTTGTATAATTTCCTGAATTATATTTCTTTTGTGCTTCCCAAAGATTTTACATTTTTAATTATTAGCATATACTAATTGCACAAAATAACCAATCTTGTCATGATATTGCCATTCTTTGAGGCCTTATTCTCTCTTTATCTTTATGTTGTACTTGCTATATTTGTTTTCTAATTTACAAAGAATGACTTCCTTAAATCTCTGCCCTTTCATTAGTTTATAGTTATGTGTGTGCCAGGCGAAAACTAAAATGTTCACTGCCTTTTCTCTCATGGAGAGATCTTTCATGTGGGTGCTCAGGAAAATGAAATACACTTTCTTCTGGGTAAAGTTTTTTAACAGTTCCCTTTGCTCATTCTGAGATCCTAGAGGATATGTTACTGCCTGAAGTATAATATTCACTGCTCTCAAAACCAGAATATCCCATCACTGTGCAAATTTCCACATCATTTGAGTCTGTCCTCTAAATGCCAGTTTAAAGGTACTGTGTGATTCCATCAGTCCATCTAGATATTCTCTATTTCTTAAATTCAGTTGTGTCATATAACAATTAAAATATACACAACATATATCATCTATAGAGGCATTAGCACTTATACATAGTTCATGCACCTGTGTTCTGAGATCTTAGGTGCATCTTCAGAGTCAGGTATCCTAAATATTTTTGAAAGAACTATCTACATTGTGGATAGTATAAAAACTCATCTAAACTCAGATTAGGGTGCTTTTTGTAGTATCTGAATGAAAATTTGAAATCTAATTAAGCTCTTGTTTGGAGTGTTCCTTCAGAAAAAAAAATTGTATGCCACTATTGCATTAAACATATTTTCTCATTCATTTTGACTTCAGGAAGGAAGGTAGTTAAATCTAGCACAAAAGTAATATTATACTTTGATTTTTTTCATTGTGCTAAATCTATATATTTTATTTGCACACTGCATAAAATCATACCCATGCATAAGCAGTATTATCGCACATAAAAGAAATATATGAATATTTTTCTTTAAAAGAATCTTTTCTTCATGTAAAGTGACTTATTTTGCATGAGGGTAGGACAGTTTCATTTTCCTGGGAGTGATATTTCAGCTCATGGTAAATGTTCAACATTAGCTATAAATATTTTTCTCTCCCCCTTGTAAAATTGAGCAAAATAAACTAAGTGGAATTCCTCAAATTATGTTGGGGACTGGACTTTCGAACTAAGCAAAGCTAGAGTCCTGCCCTGAGCAGATTCCTGAGAAGGGCTTGACCTTTTCAAAGAACATGTCCCTGGAAGACTGTTGCCTCATTGTCTAAGGAGAATATCTTGCAGTTTAATGATTCACCTTATGTCCTTGTGCACTTCCCAGTACTCCCCCCCCCCCACCGCCCTAAGCATCAATTCCTGCTGCAATTCCTGCTTCAGAGCTTTAAATGCTGTACATTCCTCTCAATAAACAGACCTTGACAAGGACACTGCTTGGTCTCGCTCCTCCTTCTCGCCCATTCCTCTACCGGTTTGGATGCCTCTCGGGTCCTGTAAATTACAAAGCCCCTGCGGGCAGGGGCAAAATTATACAATATGATCATTACTACCTGACTAGAATATCATGCTATTGTCACTATTTTAAAATTCTGCATAATCATGCTCTTTGAATGCAGGAAGAAATAAATGATTTGTAAAAGTATTGAACAGGGGAAAATATGTCACTCTTTCCAAGATCAATATGGTTGAGCAAAATACATTTATGTTAAGAAGGAGTTTCATATTATTAGTTCCCAAATAAGGTTTGAATAGCAGTCCAGCATATGTTTGACTTTTTATATTTTCCTTCACATAGCATGATTTAAGAAGTATTAACAGAATAGAAAGAACTTTTAAGGTTCTCTCTCTCTCGCTCTCTCATATATATATATATATATATATATATATATATATATATATATATAAATTCTGGTTATCTAAAGATCATCATTTGTTCTTTGGTAATAACCCGTAGAGAGCCTTGCCTTATCTCATTTAATATGAGCCTAACTAAACTAGTAAGAAATTTACTTATATATAATATCATTCCTATATCATTAGCTTATCATATTAAAAAAATGACGACCTGGATTTTAGGATTTTAAATTTTCTTAATTTCTGTATACAATTTTAACAGTTACTTCATTGTACAAGATTGCCATAATATCCTTTGTAGACCCTCCTTTCATTCGTGTTCTTCCTTTCTTGTTTGCTTTTTTTCTTCCTTCTTTCCTTCCTTCCTTATGTCCTTTTTCTTCCTTCCTTCCTTTCTTTCTTTCTTCCTTCCTTCCTTTCTTTAAATCCAAAGGAAATTAGGCATATTTTTCAGCAGAGTATTCAATAAATTTTATTTGGTTGATCGTATTTGCATAATGTTGTTTATTGTGTTGCCTTTGTCTTTGTTTTGTTGTAATGACTGTTACATTTAGATATGAAAGATCAGTTTTTTGATTTTTTTTTTACCAGAATTACCTTGTAAGCAACGGCATTTCTGACTTCTCTGAGCTCATTCGTTTGAGGAAGGTTTGAGCATCATCATGTATGTTAAATTTTATCATTCTGAAAGGTTATACATTTTTCCTGAAATAAACCATGGTTGTGAAATCCAAGACAAAAGGGTCTTGTAAGTTGCTATAGTCTACTGAAATCTGATGAACTGCCAGAGAATCTTCTTTTTAAGATCTGCATTTTTTATTCTAAACATCAGTTCATAAAAGAAGTAGCAAACACACCTGAGTTGATTCCCTTACTATTTTCCAAATATGACTTTAGTTACTGCCCATCTTATAAAGCAGACCAATAGACTTTATTCTTTCTAGAATGTCTTTATAACTAGCTGAAGGTAAGTATACTTGGAATATTTCTCTACAATCTTTAATTTTTGTTCAAATTTTGGGAGTTCTTGACAACTTTAATGTGATTCAAAATGACTGCTGAGACACTTTCATGTAGACTCATTGAATTTTGTAACCTTCCTTACTTTCCTATATGACAAGATGACCAAGGTTACATATATTTCCTGTACCACACTTAGAATCTCCTATGGTTTCAAACACTCATTCCTATAAACCAGATCTTATAAACCAAATTCAAGAAGGGCCTTGTAAATCTGGTATGTATTTTTAGTTACTTAGGAGTTTTTGGTGGGCAGATCACAAGTTCAAGGTTTGTCTATGTTGTATAGTATGTTCAAAGCTGGCTCTGATGTGGTAGAACTCTCCAGTCTCAAAGTATGGTAGAAAGAGTGCTTTATATATAGTAGCAGAGGGCTTACCTAGTCTGAGCATGGGTGCAGGTTCAGTCCTCAGAACTGTAAAATAAATAAAAGAAAGGAAGAATGAGTGGGATGAAGAAAGCAAGGAAAAATGAAGGCATGAAGGAAGGAAGAAAAAAAGGAAGGAAAGAAAGAAGGAAAGCAGGAATGAAGGAAAGAAACACAATGTAAAGGGGAATGCAAGATGTTAGTAGTATAATCTTGTTCCAAAGCTTTTCTAGGCAAATTGCTAAGATATGCTTTACATTTTAAAATCTGCTTTTTATAGCTTTCAATGGAAGTTCATAATCAAAGGAAGATTTTTATTTAACATTATATACTCCTTTGTCTCTTTTGCTGTCCAAAAGCACCTCAAGTTACCAATTTTGGCAGAATAGCTTATTTTCTTTACACAGGAAAAATCACAGAGCATCACTGACTAACAATAAAATATTACAAGAAAATCTCATCAATAAAAGATGAGACATTTGTGGCCTTTGTTTTGTGATTTGGCTCTTTGTAGATTCAGAAACTTGTAAAGTACAGGTTTCCCAGAAATATCAACCAAACATACTACATCAAATTGCAATAAGACTGGCGACCCCCCTCATATTAATGGTTGGCCAGGTAACCCAGTATGAGGAAAAGGGTCACCACAGCAGGCAAATGAATCAGATACAACCCCAACTCCCATTTATGAGTCCTGTAAGAACACCAAGCTACACAACTATAACATGTATAAAGAGGACAGAGGATAGACTCATACAGGTTTTCTGATTGTCAGTGAGCCTATGTGAGTTCAGGTTTTTGATTCTGTGAGTTTTCTCATGGTATCTTTCAACACTCTGACTCCTAAAATTCTTCCTACCCTCTTTCCAAATACAATTCCCCTCAACTCCTAATGTTTGCCTGTGGCTCTCTACATCTGTTTCAATCAGTTGCTATGTGGAGTGTCTCTGATGGTGATTATGCCAGGCTTCTATCTATTAGTATGCCAGAATATCATAAAAAATTCTTTTTTTTTCTTTTTGATCAGGAATTTTGTTGTTGTTGTTTTTCTATACTAGGTTCCTGGGCTATTTGATTTCTAGGATTTTATAGTTTGTTTATTTGTTTGATTTATTTTGTTTGTTCTGGTTTGATTTTTGTTTGCTTTAAGTTTTGTTTTGTTTTTGTCCTCTGGGCAGTGTCAAGTGGGGTATCTCCCTCTCAGGACATGGGTCTTTTTTTGCATAAGTCTCAAGCTGAACCAGTCATTGGTCGGTTAGTCATTGGTTGGTCATTCCTACATTTTTTTTGTGCCTCCTTTACTCTAGTACATATTCCTGGCAAAAGAATTTGCAGGTTCAAGGAGAAAGCAGAGATCAACAAACCAAATAATCTAGTTAAAAATGGGGTACAGATCTAAACAGAGAATTCTCAATAGAGGAATCTAATGGCAGAAAAACACTTAAATGTCCAACATCCTTAGTCATCAACTAAATGCAAATCAAAATGACCCAGATTCCACTCTTCAACCACCAGAATGGCAAAGATTAAAAATCAAGTGGCACCTCATGCTGAGGAGGATGTGGAGCAAGGGTAACATTCCTCCATTGCTGGTGGAAGTACAAACATTTTATTATCACTTTGGAAATCGATAGTTTCTTGGAAAGTGAATCAATCTCCCTCAAGTCCCAGCTATACCACTCCTGGGCATATACTCAAAAGTTTTTCCATTCTATTAAAAAACACTTTCTCAGCAGTATTTGTAGCATCTTTACTCATAATAGACAGAAACTGGAAACAACCTATAAGTTCCTCAACCATAGAATAGAAAAAGTAAATGTGGTCCATTTATATAATAGAGTATTACTCAACTGTTAAAAAATGACATCATGAATTTTGCAGGCAAAAGGATGGAATTAGAAAAACATCATCCTCACTAATGTAACCCAGATTCACAAAGACAAACATGATATGTACTCACTTATAAATAGATATTGACATTAAACTGAAGGATAATCATGCTGTGATCCACAGACCCAGAGAGACTAAATAACAAGGAGAGCTCAACAGGGAGAGGAATGCATGGGGAGCTCTGAGAACTGGAAGCAAAATCGATTTTTATGTAGACTTGGGGTAGGGGTTGGAGGACAACAATCAGAGTGATCAGGTGTGGGGAGGATGGAGGGAAAAGTACTTGGATAGACAATTGGAATTGTGGGGCAATTTGAGGGCAAGGTAGAAACCTAGGGCAATGAAATCTACCAGAATTCTATTAGGGTCACCCTAGATAAGACTAGTAACAATTGAGGATACAGAGTCTGAACAGCCCATCTCCTGTAAACAGGTAAGTCTTCCAGTGAAAGGATTGGGACATCAATTTGGAGTTCTTGTCTTAAGAGCACATGTAACTATGTGAGTATAGTCAAAATATTGAACATAAAGTAACACTAAGATGTTTCTTTTTGTGTAGTTAATACAATAACTGGTAGAAAAATGGCTGTTGTTTTCAACACTATGTGTCATTTCATTGTTGCCTTCTATTTAAATGCCTTTTAAAATTGGAAATTCTGTGTATATGCTTCAAATGGTAAATATAAAACTAATTTCTTGCAGGGATTTCTTTTGTTCCTGTAACTACTTTGAAAATTCTTTATTATGTAAGAACTTTATAAGTGATTTTTATTATGTAAGATTATTTTCTTGTTTTTTAGTGAATAGAATGTAATGCATAATTTTCTTACAAATTATGTTTTTTTAAAGAGTGACTGTTCTGCAATCCAGACTTGCCTTAAACTATTAACTTTGAGTCTGAGTTAATCTTTGTAAATATAAGCATATGTCTTATGGCATGGATATAATTAGTTAGAAATATAAAAAGATCATCTTTTTTCCATAATAATTTGTTAGAAACTGGATTGGCATAGTTAATGTGTTTTTTGTTTCCTCCCACATTTCTTTCCTATGAAAATAATGGTATATTACTATGCATACTCTGATATGACCACATATTACTTGTTTACTAGTATAAATTGACAAATTTACTTTTGAGTTAATTTGGAGATAATGATAATATTTATTCAAATATGAGTTTAGTTTCTTTTAAACAAAACAATAAATATGTACTTTGTTCATTTTTCTAGCATGTATTTTATTAAGTCAAAGCTTGCTTTATTCTCTGTAAAGGTGGGTTTATTTACTGAGTTTCCTCATTTCCTTGGATGTAGCTCTTTATTGATCCATAAACAACTTTTCATTTGCTTACCAAGACCTTCATCTTTGACATTCACTGAACTCGTGAGCTCAGTGAAACTTGTCTTGGCTTTGCTCATGCATTCAGCTAGATACTTCCAATTTTATATTTCTTGTTCTATCTCTGAACAGTCCTCATAAACTCAACCATAAATAAAATGTACTTAACTTCTTTTGATAATACTTTTCATATTCTGGATAGACAAATTCTTTAACTGTTTAAATTTATGTTGCCATTTTAATATTTTATGTATGTTTTTCATGAAGGGGTTTAACTTTTGAGCACTACATTGGCATATGTAAGAGCCAATAATGCAGTTTTAAATATATCACAGTCTTATTCAGTTTTTAGTGAAATGGTTGGGCAACATTCTGAAATGAGTAGAATTTTCAAAAAATTTTACTTCCCTTTTAAGACTTTCGGTTATTTTAAGGAAAGTGAGTGGGAAATCAGGTTTGATATTGTAAACCACAGTATTCGGGAAGTTAAGTCAAGAGGACCATGAATTTGACACTAGCCTAGAAACTATAGTTATTCTCTGTCTGGTCAAGCAAAGTAGCCAAGTCTTTTCTTTGCAAAAATTTGTGAAGGACCATCTTAATTAAATGATTATGAGAATGAGAATGAAAATGATACCATATAAGTGAAAAAAATAGACCAGGTACTTCTTTTGAATCCTGTTAAACAGTTAAGTTTTACAATTAAATCAATTAATTCATCCATGAAATAACTTTTTTTTTTGCTACTGGAAATGGAACCTGCCAATGCTTTGTATGCATGATGCGTGGCCAAGGGCTTCATAAATGAATCATATCCTAAGTTCTTCTTTCCCCTTTTATTGTCTACTATCATCTGTTCACACATTGTTTTCACTTTCTCAAGTAAAAATAGTTAATCTTGAGTAAAAACAGAGCACAATGGTAGATGTTCTTCTAGCATGTTCCAAATCCAACAAATCAAAAGAAAAGTGACATTTTTCATTGGCCTATCTGAGGTATGTATTGTGCTGTTCTGGTTTGAGGCCATGGATAGAGTTAATTTTACTCCTCCTTGTCTCGAACAAAATGTGGCCTTCCTTTCTCATATAACCTGATTACATCTATATCTACATTCAATTTGACCTGCAGCCACACTGACATGTACTTCCCAACTAACCTGTTGAAGAGCTACACAGGAATAGACCAGCAAGGAATATATAACTTTGAAAATTGTAAGTCATTAGTACGTTAATGAAGACAACCTATATTTTGCAATTACTACTCCTCAAAGTATCCCTATAACTGTCAGGGTCCCCAAACTGCAAGACACATGGACATTCAGAAAGTAATATAACACTCCCTCTTTAAAAGGGGAACAAGAATACCCTTGGCAGGGAATAGAAAGGCAAAGTTTAAAACAGAGGCAGAAGGAACCTTTCAGAGCCTGCATGTGGCCCATACATATAAAGCCACCCAATTAGATAAGATGGATGAAGCAAAGAAGTGCAGGCTGACAGGAACCGGATGTAGATCTCTCCTGAGAGACACACCCAGAATACAGCAAATACATAGGCGAATTGCAGCAGCAAACCACTGAACTGAGAATGGGACCCCCGTTGAAGGAATCAGAGAAAGGACTGGAAGAGCTTGAAGGGCTTCGAGACCCCATTTGAACAACAATGCCAAGCAACCAGAGCTTCCAGGGACTAAGCCATTACCCAAAGACTATACATGGACTGACCCTGGGCTCCAACCTCGTAGGTAGCAATGAATAGCCTAGTAAGAGTACCAGTGAAAGGGGAAGCCCTTGGTCCTGCCAAGACTGAACCCCCAGTGAACGTGATTGTTGGGGGGAGGGCAGTAATGGGGGGAGGATGGGGAGGGGAACACCCATATAGAAGGGAAGGGGAGGTGTTAGGGGGATGTTGGCCTGGAAACCGGGAAAGGGAATAACAATCGAAATGTAAATAAGAAATACTCAAGTTAATAAAGATGGAAAATAATAATAATATAACAAAGAAGGGAAAAGATGCAAGCAATGCCACTCTGTAAAGCAAAGAAGGGTTCTTTTATTTTCTCCACTCCACATTTAACTCTCTCTCTCTCTCTCTCTCTCTCTCTCTCTCTCTCTCTCTCTCACACACACACACACACACACACACACACACACACACACACACAAACAACAACAACAACAACAAAAGAAGAAGAAAAACCCTTATCTAGGCAACATAAACTTAAGATGTGCTAGAGTCATTGATCTAACTCGTGGGCTTTTGTTGGACAATTTTAGGAAGGAAATAAAGGGAGAATACTAGATATTTTGTTCATTAAATACAATAGTATCACTCATTTCAAAGACTGACACTAAAGAGGAAACACACTGATAATCCCAGAAAAATAAACCATAAAGAGAAACATAGTATTTTGAATATCCAATACATAACAGGTACCTTGCCAATTGTGATCAAATAAGAAATTTTCTTTGAAGATGGGCATGTTGGATAACATAATTCCAGCACTTGAAAGTCCGAGGCAGAAGATCATCATAAGTTTGAGCTGACCTGAGTTGTATAATGGTTTCCAGGCTAACCTGAGCTAGACATTGAGAATTCCTGAAAGCATTAGCATGAATAAAAGAAGGCTCTTTGAGTCTTAAAACATCCATCTAAGTCAAATTTTATTAACCTCAGACATGGTTTCTATTTATGGCAGCACAATTATTTTGGGTTTATGTGAGAAGTACAGTTTTGTCCATTAGAGGTTGTTTAGTAGTAACCCTATTCTCTATCTACTATATAACAGGAGCACTCACTTTAATTATAGTAACCAAAATGACTCTGCACATTTCCAGGTATTCCATGCTGGGGGAATCTCATCCAGTGGGGAGCTGCTCCATGGAGAAAATGCTTCTTGCCCCTATGTGTCAGTTGTATATACTGAAATCACAAACCTTGATTTGTTGGTTACATGATAAAGACACAGGAAATGGAATTTGAATGCAAGCTATCTTAAAAGCTTAAAGGCTCCTACTGTATTCTTTGTTTTAGGATGCAACTAACATAGCAATATTATAATTTTTTTCTTTTTGCAGTTCAGTAATTTTCAACAAGTTTTATAATGTTTGACAACAGAAGTATATAAAACTACAGAAAATCTATCGTAATTGGTGTTTGGAAATTCCTTTGCACAGTTTCATGAAATTCTTTAGGAAGTCATGATGAGCTTCACAGAATTCTAATGACTATAGCTGTTCATTTATTACTCAGTATACCTAGAGTATACTGTCTTGTCTCTCTTCATAAAAAGAAAAAATAATACACTAATACTCCATATTATGAACTAAGACTTTATAATCTTAGCAACATGTTCTTCTAATGACATTGGTTAAGTGGACACAAACTGTATTTGGCATCCAAAATATAAAAGGATAGTTCTATACTTTCAAATACTCCTTTATTTAACATAATGTTAAAATAAGTGAACTACTATGGTGAAATGCATTACTATATGATAGTATTGATTGCCAAAGTGTTTTTCTGGAAGGAAAAATAAACACAATACCAAGCTATTTCTTAAACGAATTTATGTCATCTGCTGCTCAGTATTTAGTATATCTGCCCTACTTCCCTTTAGTCCCAGGCCACAATTACAGCTGTTTACTTCTAGGACAACATTATTTACAGGCTGAACTCCCATCAAGAGCGTCTCCTTTCTCTGTCAGCAATGGCTTAATAAAATAGCCTTTCACCTTTTGAGACAGGCCTGTAAATTCTCTCTGTACAAATGGAAATGCTGTAGGTCATTTTCTTCTAATTGCTTGTGGAAAAGGATTGACAAGCCACCACACAACATAGCTTGATTGGCAGCTACTTCTCAGTAGTCCAAAATTAAGCCACCAATCTCAGAATAAAATTTAGATGTCTTTTCAGAGTCTAGTGAGAAAAATTAGCTTTATTCTGAATTATTTGAGAAAACTTAAAGAAAGGTTTGCTGTAATCATTTAAAATGGGATGTAATGCCATTGCTTAACTATTATGTTTTGGTAAATTTATTTAGTTTTCTAAATTTCAAAAAGCAAGAAATATAAGCAAGAGAACATGTGAGTTGCAATTATTTTAATTTTACTGTTAATCTTTATTTCTTTGCATGCTTGAATGTATGTATGTGTACCATATGAATGTAGGGCCCCACAGAGGTCAGAAGAGGACATCAGATCTACTGAAACTGAAGTACAGGCATCTGTGAGACACAACCTGGATAATGAGAGCCAAACTTGGGTCCTCTGAAGGACCAATAATTGCTTTTAATACTGAGCCATCTCTGTAAATTACATGTATACATATAAACAAACATAAATACATACCCACATACATATGTTTAAAATTATTATGGTATGCTTTAATACATTGCTAAGGATGATGAATATCTTTACACATTTTGTCAAACAGAAATGTTTTTCTTCTTCTTAGCACTATTTATTAGTATTTCACCCAGCATGCCTCAATGCTAAGAGTGTTTCTCATAAATGAAATTCACATTTTATGTAAACTAGGTGTGTATTCTGTCTTTTACAGTACATTCTAAAGTTGTGGAGCTGGTTTACTTTCTTCAAAGTCAATCAAATTCCTTGAAATGTTTTCATGAGTTATGCTAGAATTTTTAGATATAAAACAAGTAGGAATAGTCATGTCTTTAGATCAGCAGTCCTCAAACACATTCATCTAATTTAAACATTTAAAAATATGGCAGCTTGTGGCTGGAATGGTGACTCAATATTAAGTGTATTTGGTCTTGCAGAGGACCAAGAATCCAGTCCCAGCATCCACATGGTATTTCACAACCATCCATAACCAATGGTTCTAGGGAAACCAATGGTGTCTTGGTTATCAGGCACACACATGGTTCACAGACATACATTCAGGCAGAGCACCCATACACAGAAAATAAAAGTAAATTTAAAATGAAAGATTTGTTTGTAATCTATATTTCCCATAATTAAACAGGGATATGACATTGTTTTCCACACTTATATTTTAAACATGTGGCTGAATAGAAGATAGTTGACTTCACAAATGTATTTCTATTCTGTTAATCATATTATCATTCTATAACATTTGTACAGTTTAAGTGTAATGCTTGTAGGGGAATGAGATGGGAAGAAGGCAAATTATATCTTGTGATAAAAATACTTTGGTTCAAAACCCCTTTAGGGGTATTTGGAAGATTTTCTGAGAATTATTGACCAAACTTGTAGAATCCACACTTCATACTAAAAATTATGTTCTATAGAATGTCAGTATGTCTTATTTTTCTATTTGAAACTAGTAAAATATTCTCTTTGTGGGCTGCACCAGTAATGTAAGTCTGATCTCAGCTTCAGAACAACTTTTATCCAGTGATCTTATTTTGATTTCTACAGAAAAGTTTGATAGATGAGTGTATGGCATAATAAGAATATTAATTTGTGAAAGTTTTATATGCAGAAAGAGTTAACAACCATGAAATTACTAATTTTAACATAGAATATATTTGTCCTATTTTTTATTTCTAAAATTTTATTTGTTGGTCATGTGAGTTCGGAGTACATGGAAGCCAGAACCCAAGGGATCCTGCATGCTGGAGTTTCTTGCAGTTGTATATCATTTAATGTGGGTGTTTGGAAATGAATTTAGGTCCACTGGAAATATTTTCAATCACTGAGTCATCACCTCACCAGGTAATTTCTTATTTTTGCATCTCTGAGAATTTCCAAATGAATGATAATTACTACGGATTTCTTTAAACAAAACAAAAATGAAAATGATTTCATTGGTTGATGCACACCAAAGGGAGAAAGTTCTTTGTATTTGTGTTTACCAGACCAAGGTTATAGTCTAATATGGTCTAACACGCACACACACACACACACACACACACACACACACACACACAGACACAGAGGCAGAGAGACACTGTGGCAGACAGACACAGAGACAGAAAGAGACACAGAGAGAAACACAGAAACACAGACAGACAAAGTCAAAGACAGAGATGGATATGCACACACATGCACAGAGAGAGTGAGAACGAGATATGAGAGGACAGGAGAGGACAGGAGATGGGGAGGAGAGGAAAGAGGAGGGGGAGGGGAAGGGAGGGGAGGGAAGGGGAGGAGAGGGGAGAGGAGAGGAGAGGAGAGGAGATGGAGGAGAAAGGAGATGGAGGGGAGAGGAGAGAGGAAGGGAGGAGAAGAGAGGAGAGAGATTCTACAGTAATGAAGAGTCACTTTCAAGGACATCATTTGTATTCAGCAGAGTGGTAAGATAGACACTAAATGTAGTGTAGGAAACATTTATATCTTTAGAAAATAAAATATGTCATGCTTTGCTTTATGGTATTGCAAACTGAACCCAGGATCTTGTGTATACTAGGCAATCATTACACTACAAAACTGTATCTTTAGTCCAAGATATTTCTTTGATTCCTTTATTCAACTGTTTGATATTTTTCTTTCCTTGTTTAGTAGAGCTAGCTAGTGGATAAATAATAATTATATACACTATTGCTTATCTTCGTAACACTAGATTTTGATGACAATCTTTTCTATTTTGTAAATGAAGCTAGACACAGCTGGGACACACAAAGACATAATTTTGGGTGGATAATATCTAATTGGCTTGGTGTTAAATCATCTTATGCACACACACTACTCCAACACCCAATTCCAGTAGAACTCTGGATTTTGTTACTCACTTATAAAAGCTACATAAGTAAAATGTATTTAAGTGTATAAAGCACATAAATCCAATTTTCTGATCTTAATAACTTAGAACAAGAGAGAACATTTTTAGCTCTTGCAGCAAATGAGCATGGTTTATAAAGATTTCTTTTAAATTGCTTGAATATTAAGTTTCACTTTGTAAAAGTAAGAGTATATGAAATGACAACTGAACATTCAATTTCATTTGAGTATTTTGTGATATTTTAAATATTTCTGTGATTTTAATGTATCCATCTTCACAGAGGAATGTCTTAACTTTATTCTCCACTCTCAGAAAAAAGTCTGTGCTAATTTTATACACACAGACATCCTATTGTTCTGGGGAAAAAAATCTTACAAGAATAATTACTTTGCCCTGGTGACAAATTGTTTAGCCTAAATAACAGTGCCATCTGCTGAAAAGTACTAGTGAATCCCAGGGAAGTTTTTATTGTATACGAATCACTTTGGTTGGGTGCACAGGAGCTAAAGATTAAAATAAGCTAACAAAAATCCTCGGAGGAGGTAAGGTTAAAGTTGAAACGTATAGAGATAGAGCCTCCCTGAGAATATAGAAAAATAGGAACAATAATGAGAAATTTTACAAGACAAAATGGTTTTCTAGCTATAAAACAAAGCATCACAACAATTTGAAAAGTTTAAAATACTGAAAAAGCAATAATATTGCAAAATAAACATCTTGGTAGTATATTTGATGAAAAGGTATCATTTAATTAAAATATAAACTAGTCACTAGGAAATAGGTTCTTATAATTCTCAAGTCTTAAAATATTCTAATGAAGGATTGGCACTACCTGTCAGCATTTATAAAATAAAAGTAAGAGAAAACATTACATTTCAACCCTGCTGGAATTTTTACTGATATGTTTGATATTTGTTTGAGACATATCAGAGATGACAGTCTATTTACAAAGCAATATTTAAAAAAAACTTCTTAAATACTATGTTACCTTCTAATTTCTATTTGTCTTTTTTCTAATCATATGCCAGTGACATTGCTTCAAGTATTACTAGTATACTGATTATAAATGCATATTGTGATCATATCAAAAGCTTTGCTTAAGAATGCTGTTGAACAAAATGAAGCATCATGTAACCCCACTTATTGCCATACATAAGACAAATAATTGGCAATATTTTACAAATAGAAGTACATTCCACCAATTCTATCTCTTTATTACATCCTGGAATGTATATGTACTCTGCTGTTTTAAAGGATGTTTATTGAATACGTACTGATAATGTGAAATGGAACATGACATTTTCCTTGTTTTAATACATGTCTTTATACAAGTTTTGGCTCTTTTCTATCATATGTGGCCAAAAGGAAATTCATAGACTATATTATGAATTGTACATTGAAGTTTGCTTATATTTTAATACTTTAGTTTTCTATATTTGTTTAGACTTTGTCTCATATGGTTTAATTTAGAATTGTTGACTGATATAAAAACAAATTGAATTGTGTGTGTGTGTTTGTGTCTGTGTATTGTGTGTGTGTATTTACATGCATACACACATGCTTATACTTATGATGTATGTATTATGTGAATTCAGCTATTTTATAGTTACTGCTATTTTTGTTAAATAGTTGTGTGTTCATTTATACTTGCCTTCATTCTCTCTTATTCAATTTGGGAAGCTTTGAAATTCTATAATTGCTACCTGTGCATTAATACCTGTATGTAGCCTTCTTAATGCTTTATTTGAATGTTGTTATTCGTTTCAAGATACAATACTCCTAGTTTTAACTATTAATATTAATTTCCCCATTTCTTCTGTTATTTCTGAGTATCAAATTTAAAATGAGATGACTTTAATTTTAAATTTAAGATCTGGCTAATTTAATTACGGTTTTTAGCTGGAGCCCAAACCTCTCTGATCCCGGCCCACAGCTCCCTGCTCCCAAAAACTGTAAAAGAGAGAGCTCACTGCCCAGACAAGTGGGCACTCCTGAGACTGCAGAGTGGGAGAGACCACCAATACTGCCCACACCTGCCCACATCCCTGGCCCAAGAGGAAACTGTATAGGGTCTCTGAGAAAAGAAAGATAGGAGCACTCAAGCGGCAGGTTCCCTACCTCCCAGATCTGAGGGACCCAGTCAACAGCTCCCTGCACCCAAATCCCATGGGAAGGAGAAATTCAGGAAAACACAAATAAACAAGCAGAAGTCTATAGAGAAGAAACACAAAAATCCCTGAAAGAATTACAGGAAAATACAAACAAACAGGTGAATGAATTAAAAATGGAAATAGAAACAATAAAGAAAGCACAAAGGGAGACAACCCTGATTATAGAAAACCAAAGGAAGAGACAAGGAGCTGTAGATACAAGCATCACCAACAGAACACAAGAGACAGAAGAGAGAATCTCAGGAGCAGAAGATTCCATAGAAATCATTGACTCAACTGTCAAAGATAATATAAAACAGAAAAAGCTACTGGCCCAAAACATACAGGAAATCCAAGACACAATGAGAAGATCAAACCTAAGGATAATAGGTATAGAAGAGAGTGAAGACTCCAAGCTGAAAGGACCAGTAAATATCTTCAAGAAAATCATAGAAGAGAACTTCCCTACCCTAAAGAAAGAGATGCCCATAAACATACAAGAAGCCAACAGAAATTCAAATAGATTGGACCAGAAAAGAAACTCTTCCAGTCACAAAATAGTTGAAACACCAAATGCACAAAACAAAGAAAGAATATTTAAAGCAGTAAGGGAAAAAGGTCAAGTAACATATAAAGGCAGACCTATCAGAATTACACCAGACTTCTCACCAGAGACTATGAAAGCCAGAAGATCCTGGACAGATGTCATACAGACCCTAAGAGAACACAAATGCTAGCCCAGATTACTGTATCCTGCAAAACTCTCAATTAACATAGATGGAGAAACCAAGATATTCCATGACAAAACCAAATTTACACAATATCTTTCTACAAATCCAGCCCTACAAAGGATAATAAATGGTAAAGCCCAACATAAGGAGGCAAGCTACACCCTAGAAAAAGCAAGAAACTAATCGTCTTGGTGATAAAACAAAGAGAAGAAAAGCACACAAACATAACCTCACATCCAAATATGAATATAATAGGAAGCAATAATCACTATTCCTTAATATCTCTCAACATCAATGGACTCAATTCCCCCCAAAAACAAAGATTAACAAACTGGATATGCAATGATGACCCTGCATTCTGCTGACTACAGGAAACACACCTCAGAGACAAAGACAGACACTACCTCAGAGTGAAAGAACAGAAAACAACTTTCCAAGCAAAGGGTCAGAAGAAGCACAATTGAGTGGCCATTCTAATATCGAACAAAATCGATTTTCAACCAAAAGTCATCAAAAAAGATACAGAAGGACACTTCATATTCATCAAAGGAAAAATTCACCAAGATGAACTCTCAATCCTAAATATCTATGCTCCAAATACAAGGGCACCTTCATACATAAAAGAAATCTTACTAAAGCTCAAAGCACACATTGCACCTCACACAATAATAGTAGGATATTTCAACACCCCACTCTCATCAATGGACAGATCATGGAAACAGAAATTAAACAGAGACATAGACAGACTAAGAGAAGTCATGAGACAAATGGACTTAACAGATCTTTATAGAACATTCTATCCTAAAACAAAAAGATATACCTTCTTCTCACCACCTCATGATACTTTCTCCGGAATTGACCATATAATTGGTCATAAAACAGGCCTCAACAGGTACAGAAAGATAGAAATAACCCCATGAGTCTTATCAGACAACCAGGGGCTAAAGCTTGTCTTCAATAACAATAAGGGAGGAACGCCCACATACACATGGAAGTTGAACAATGGTCTACTCAGTGACAACCTGGTCAAGGAAGAAATAAAGAAAGAAATTAAAGACTTCTTAGCTTTTAATGAAAATGAAGATACACTATACCCAAACTTACAGGACACAATGAAAGCTGTGCTAAGAGGAAAACTCATAGCTCTGAGTGCCTGCACAAACAGGAGAGAGCATTTATCAGCAGCTTGACAGTACACCTAAAAGCTCTAGAACAAAAAGAAGCAAATACACCCAGGAGGAGTAGAAGGCAGGAAATAATCAAACTCAGAGCTGAAATCAACCAAGAAGAAACAAAAAGGACTAAACAAAGCATCAACAGAAACAAAAGCTGGTTCTTTGAGAAAATCCATAAGATAGATAAACCCTTAGCCAGACTAACCAGAGGACACAGAGAGTGTGTACAAATTTACAAAATCAGAAATAAAAACGGAGACATATCTACAGAATCAGAGGAAATTCAAAAAATCATCAGATCCTACTACAAAACTAATATTCAACAAAACTTGAAAATCTGGAGGAAATGGACAATTTCCTACACAGATACCAGGTACCAAAGTTAAATCATGAACAGTTAAACCATTTAAACAACCTCATAACTCCTAAAGAAATAGAAGCAGTTATTAAAGGTCTCCTAACCAAAAAGAGCCTAGGTCAAGATGGGTTCAGTGCAGAATTCTATCTGACCTTCATAGAAGACCTCATACCAATACTATCCAAACTATTCCACAAAATTGAAACAGATGGAGCTATACCGAATTCCTTCTATGAAGCCACATTTACTCTTATACCATAACCACACAAAGACCCAATAAAGAAAGAGAACTTCAGACCAATTTCCCTTATGAATATCTATGCAAAAATACTCAGTAAAATTCTTGCAAACCGAATTCAAGAGCACATCAAAACAATCATCCACCACTATCAAGTAGGCTTCGTCCCAAGCATGCAGAGATGGTTTAATACACAGAAAACCATCAATGTAATCCACTATATAAACAAACTGAAAGATAAAAACCACATGATCATTTCATTAGATGCTGAGAAAGCATTTGACAAAATTCAACACCCCTTAAATGATAAAAGTCCTGGAAAGAATAGGAATTTAAGGCCCATCCCTAAACATAGTAAAAGCCATATACAGCAAACCAGTAGCTAATATTAAACTAAATGGAGAGAAACTTGAAGCAATCCCACTAAAGTCAGGGACTAGACAAGGCTGCTCACTCTCTCCTTACTTATTCAATATAGTTCTTGAAATTCTAGCCAGAGCAATCAGACAACAAAAGGAGAACAAAGGGATACAGATTGGAAAAGAAGAAGTCAAAATATCACTATTTGCAGATGATATGATAGTATATTTAAATGATCCAAAAAGATCTACCAGAGAACTACTAAACCTGATAAACAGCAAGTAGCTGAGTATAAAATTAACTCAAATAAATGAGAAGCCTTCCTCTACACAAAAGAGAAACAAGCTGGAGAAAGAAATTAGGGAAATGACACCCTTTATAATAGTCCCAAATAATATAAAATAACTCGGTGTGACTTTAACCAGGCAAGTGAAAGATCTGTCTTATAAGAACTTCAAGCTTCTGAAGAAAGAAATTGATGACCTCAGAAGCTGGAAAGATCTCCCATGTTCATGTATTGGCAGGATTAATATAGTAAAAATGGCCATTCTAACAAAAGCGACCTACAGATTCAATGCAATTCCCATCAAAATACCAATCCAATTCTTCAGAGAGTTAGACAGAAAAATTTGAAAATACATCTGGAATAACAAATAACTCAGGATAGCTAAAACTATCCTCAACAATAAAAGGACTTCAGGGGTAATCACTATCCCTGAACTCAAGCAGTATTACAGAGCAATAGTGATAAAAACTGCCTGGTATTGGTACAGAGACAGACAGATAGACCAATGGAACAGAATTGAAGACCCAAAAATGAACCCACACACCTATGGGCACTTGATTTTTGACAAAGGAGCCAAAACCATCAAATGGAAAAAAGACAGCATTTTCAGCAAATGGTGCTGGTTCAACTGGAGGGCAACATGTAGAAGAATGCAGATCGATCCATGCTTATCACCCTGTACAAAGCTTAAGTCCAAGTGGATCAAGGACCTCCACATCAAACCAGATGCACTCAAACTAATAGAAGAAAAACAAGGGAAGCATCTGGAACACATGGGCACTGGAAAAAATTTCCTTAACAAAACACCAATGGCTTATGCTCTAAGATCAAGAATGGGCAAATGGGATCTCATAAAACTGCAAAGCTTCTGTAAGGCAAAGGACACTGTTGTTAGGACAAAGCAGCAACCAAGAGATTGGGAAAAGATCTTTACCAATCCTATAACAGATAGAGGGCTTATATCCAAAATATACAAAGAATTCCAGAAGGTAGACCACAGGGAGACAAATAGCCCTATGTAAAATGGGGTTCAGAGCTAAACAAAGAATTTACAGCTGAGGAATGCCGAATGGCTGAGAAACACCTAAAGAAATGTTCAATATCTTTAGTCATAAGGGAAATGCAAATCAAAACAACCCTGAGATTTCACCTCACAGCAGTGAGAATGGCTAAGATCAAAAATTCAGGTGACAGCAAATGCTGGCGAGGATGCGGAGAAATTGGAACACTCCTCCATTGTTGGTGGGATTGCAGACTGGTACAACCATTCTGGAAATCAGTCTGGAGGTTCCTCAGAAAATTAAACATTGAACTACCTGAGGACCCAGCTATACCTCTCGGGCATATACCCAAAAGATACCCCAACATATAAAAAAGACACATGCTCCACTCTGTTCATAGTAGCCTTATTTATAATAGCCAGAAGCTGGAAAGAACCCAGATGCCCTTCAACAGATGAATGGATACAGAAAACATGGTAAATCTATACAATGGAACATTACTCAGCTATCAAAAACAATGACTTTGTGAAATTCATAGACAAATGGATGCAACTGGAAAATATCATCCTGAGTGAGTTAACCCAATCACAGAAAAACACACATGGTATGTACTCATTGATCAGTGGATATTAGCCCAATTGCTTGTATTACCCTAAATGCATAGTACACATGAAACTCAAGAAGGATGACCAAAATGTGAAGGCTTCACTCCTTCTTTAAAAGGGGAACAAGAATACCCTTGGCAGGGAATAGGGAGGCAATGTTTAGAACAGAAGCAGAAGGAACACCCATTCAGAGCCTTCCCCACATGTGGCCCATACATATACAGCCACCAAACTAGATAAAATGGATGAAGCAAAGAAGGGCAGGCTGACAGAAATCGGATGTAGATTGCTCCTGAGAGACACAGCCAGAATACAGCAAACACAGAGGCGTATGCCAGCAGTAAACCACTGAATTGAGAATAGGACCCCGTTGAAGGAATCAGAGAAAGGACTGAAAGAGCTTGAAGGGGCTTGAGATCCCATATGAACAACAATGCCAAACAACCAGAGCTTCCAGAGACTAAGCAACTACCTAAAGACTATACATGGACTGACCCTGGACTCTGACCTCATGGGTAGCAATGAATAGCCTAGTAAGAGCACCAGTGGAAGGGGAAGCCCTTGGTCCTGCTAAGACTGAACCCCCAGTGAAGGTGATTGTTGGGGGGAGGGCGGTAATGGGGGGAGGATGGGAAGGGGAGCACCAATAGAGAAGAGGAAGGGGAGGGTTTAGGGGGATGTTGGCCAGGAAACTGAGAAAGGGAATAACAATCGAAATGTAAATAAGAAATACCCAAGTTAATAAGCATGAAAGTAAAATAAAATAAAAATATTAAAAAAAGATTTGGCTAATTAAAGATAGGGCTAGAAGATGACTTAGCAATTATGAGTTCTCTTTCCTGATCTCCTTACACCTAATTTCCCTACCCTGTTCCTCTCCTTATCCCCTCTCTAACATAGTTTCCTCCCTCCATACACTACCAATATCTTTTGCATTTCCCTTTCTCAGTGAGATTCAAGCATTCTTCCTTGGACCCTCGTTGTTTCTTAACTTCTTTGGGTCTGTGGATTATAGCATGGTTTTCCTGTGCTTTATGGCTAATATTCACTTATATGCAAGTACATACCTTGCATGTCCTTTTGGGTCTGGATTACCTTACTCAGGTTATTTTCTAGTTCAGTCTATTTGCCTGTTAAATTCGTGATGTTGTTTTTCATAGCTGAAGAGTATTCCATCATATATATATATATATATATATATATATATATATATATATATATATATATACTATATTTCATTTATCCATTCTTCAGCTGACATCTGTTCGTTTTTTTCCCCAGTTTCTGACTATTACAAATAAAGCTACTATGAACATAGTTGAGCAAGTGTCCTTATGGGATAGTAGAGCATCTTTTGGGTTTATGCTCAGGAGTGATGTAGGTGGGTCTTGACTTACAACTATTCAGGGTTTTCTCAGAAATGGCTATATTGATTTCCATAGTCATTGCACAGGTTTCCACTCCCATTAGCAATGGAGGAATGATCCCTTTGCAACACATCCTTGCAAACATGAGCTGTCACTTTCTTTTTGCCATTCTGATAAGTGAAAGGTGAAATCTCTTGGTCATCTTGATTTGCATTTTCCTGATGACTAAGGATGCTGAACATTTCTGTAAGTTTTTCTCAGCCATTTGATATTTCTCGTTTGAGAATTATCTGTTTAGATCTATACCCCATTTTTAATTGAGTTTTTTAGGTTGTTGGTGTTTAACTTCTTGAATTGCTTATATATTTTGGATATTAGCCCGCTTCCAGATGTGGGATTGATGAAAATCTTTTCCCAATCTGTAGGCTTCCATTTTGTTTTGTCCAATTGACAATGCCCTTTGCTTTGCAAATGCTTTTCAGTTTCTTATACCTCCACAAGTTCGTTTCTTATCCAGGGTTGTTTGAGCTCTCCTGGTTTTTTGTTTGTTTTATTTTTCTTTTTCCATATGATGCTAAGAATTTTTTCTCTCAGAGTCTGTAAGAATTTCTTTTGGTAAGGTGGTCATTTTTATTATATTAATGCTACTGATCCATGAATATGAAAGATCTATCCATTTTCTGATATCTTCTTTAATTTCTGTATTCAAAGACTAGAAGTTCTTGATATACAGCTCTTTCCCTTGCTTGGTCAGAGTTACATCAACAAATTTTATTCACGGTAAATTTGAAGGGTATTGTCTTTCTCTCCCTAACTTCTTTCTCCACCTATTTATACTTTGTATAAATGATGGCTGTGAATTTTGTAGAGTTACTTGTATCTAGTCATGTTCCTGAAGGTGTATATCAGCTATACAAGTTCTTTGGTAATATTTTGTGGGTAACTTATGTATCATATCATATCACCATATATCACTGTTCAGTGACACTTTGACTTCTTTTGCAATTTTATCCCACTTGGTCTGCTGTAGTTGTCTTATTGCTCCACCTAGAACCTCAAGAATTTTATTGAATGGTGAGGGAGAGAGTGGACAGGCTTGACTTGTTCATGATTTTAGTGGACTTGCTTTAACTTTCTCTCCATCTGATTTGATATTGGCTATTGGCTTGCTGTACATTGCCTTAATTATATTTAGCTGTATGCCTTGTACCCATCATCTCATCAAGACTTTTAACATGAAGGGGCATTGGATTTTGTCAAATGATTTTCCAGCAGCTAATGAGATGATCATAAGAATTTTTTTCTTCCAGATTGTTTATGTTCTTTATTGCATTGATGAAATTTTTATGCCGAAGAATTGTGCATCCTTGGGACGAAGCTTACTTGAATATGATGAATATTTTGATGTGTTCCTGAATTCTGAATTGAGTATTTTTGCATCAATGTTTGTAAGGGACAGTCATTGGAAAAGTTCTTTCTTTGTAGAGCCTCTATGTGGTTTAGGTATCACCATGTATGTAGCTTTTTAGAATGAATTTGGCAATGTTCCTTCTGTTTCTATTTTGTAGAATAGTTTGGGAAGTATTGGTATTAGCTCTTCTTTAAAGGTTTGGTAGAATTCTCCACTAAACCATATGGCTCTGAACTTTCTTTTTCTTTTCTTTTCTTTTTTTTCCTTTTCTTTCTTCTTTCTTTCTTTCTTCCTTCCTTTCTTTCTTTCTTTCCTTCTTTTTTTGATTGGGAAAAGTTTAATGACTGCTCCTATTTCCTTAGGGGTTATAGGGATGATTAAATGGTTTTCCTGATTTTGATTTTACTTTGGTAAATGATATCTGTCTAGAATACCATCCACTTTGTTTAGATTTTCCAAGTTTATGTAATTTGGGCATTTGAAGCAAGACATACTGATTCTTTGAATTTCCTCAGTTATTATGTCTCCCTTTTCACTTTTGGTTTTGTTAATTTTATATTGTCTTTCTGCATTTTAATTAGTTTAGCTAAGTGTTTTTCTATCTTGTTGATTTTCTCAATCAGCTCTTGGTTTTATTGATTTTTGGTATTGTTTTCTGTTTCTAATTGATAGATTTCAGGGCTGAGTTTGTTCATTTTCCTGCCATATACCCCTCTTGAGTATGTTTTCTTCCATTTTTTTATGAAGGCACTTAGTGCTGTGGACTTTCCTCTTAGCACTGCTTTTAATGTGTCCCATAAATTTGGGTATGCTGCTTTTTAATTTTCATTGAAATCTAGAAAGTCTTTATTTTCTGCCTTTATTTCTTTCCTGACCCAGAAATCATTAAGTAGAGAGTTGTTCAATATCCATGTGTGTGTAGGCTTTCCAGTGATTCTGTTGTTGTTGAAGTCCAGTTTTATTCATAGAGGTCTGATAAGATACAAGGCATTATTTCAATTTTCTTGTATCTTCTGAGTCTTGTTTTATGAATGTTTATATGGTTATTTTTAAGAAAGACTCATGATGCCCTAAGAAAAAGATATATACTTTTTTGTTTGGGTGAAATAGTATAAAGACGTCTGCTAGGTCCATTTGATTGATAATGTCTGTTAGTTTCATTATTTATTTAGTTTTTGTCTGGGTGTCCTGTCAATTAGTGAAAATGGGATGATGAAGTCTCCCACTGTTAATGTGTGGGTATTAATACATGATTTAATATTTAGTAATATTCCTTCTACAAATGAGTGTGCCTTTACATTTGGGGGCATAGACATTCAGAATTGAGATGACACCTTGGTAGGTTTTTTTTTCCTTTGATACACATGAAGTATCCTTCCACATACCTTTTAATCGACTTTGTTTGAAAGTCTATTTTATTATATATTTGAATGGCTACTGCAGCTTGTTTATTGGGTCCCTTTGCTTGGAAAACATTTGTATAGCCCTTTACTCTGAGGTAGTGTCAACCTTTTTGCTGAATTGTGTTTCTTGTATGCAGCAGAAATATGGATCTTGTTTATGGACCCACTCCATTAGCCAGTCTTTTCATTGAGGAAATTTAGACCATTGATATTGAGCAATATTAATGACTCATGATTGTTAGTTCAAGTTATTTTGATGTTGATGGTTATACTGTGTGTATGTGTGTGTGTGTGTGTGTGTGTGTGTGTGTGTGTGCTTCTTTTAATTTTTCTGGTATGAGATTTTCTATTTCTTGGGTTTTCTTTGGAGTGATCACACATTTTGTGTTGGAGATTTCTTTCTGGTATCCCCTACAGAGCTGCATTCTTGGAAATATAGTATTTAAGTTTGGTTTTCTCGTGGTATATCTTGTTCTAACCATCAATAGTGACTGAAAACTTTTCTTATTATAGTAATAGTCTGGGTTGGCTCTTGTGATCTCTTAGAGAGTGTAAGGAACCTGCTCAGGAACTTCTGCCTTTCTTGGTGCAAAGTCTGGTGTAATTCTAATATCTCTGGATTTATTTGTTACTTGGGCTTTATCCCTTGTGGCTTTTAAGCTTTTCTTTGTTCTGTACATTTAGTACTTTGATTATTATGTACTGAGAGGATTTTCCTTTTTGGCTCATTCTATTTGGTGTTCAGTAAGCTTAAACATTTATAAGCATCTCCTTTTTTAGGTAAGAAAAATTTTGCTCTATGATTTAGTTGAAGATATTTTCTGGGCCATTGAGTTGAGAGTCTTCTCCTTCTTCCGTTCCTATTATTCTTAGGTTTAGTCTTCTCATAGTGTCCCAAATTTCCTGAAGGTTTTGTGTTTGAAATGTTCAAGCTTTAAGATTTTCTTTGGCCAATGTATTAGATTCTTCTTATTGTACTTTCTGAGCCTGAGAGTTTGCCGTCCATTTCTGTATTCTGTTGCTGATGCTTGTGTCTATACTTCCTGTTCTCTTCCATAGGTTTTCCATATCCAGTGTTTTCTCATATTGTAATTACTTAATTGCTTCTATTTCCTTTTTCAGTTCTTCAACAGTTTTATTTATTTCTTTCATCTGTTTTGTTATGTTTTCTGTATTTCTTTAAGTGATATATTCATTTCCTCTTTAAAGGCCTCTATATTCTTCATAAAATTAGATTTAAAGAAATTTTCTTTCACTTCAGGTATGTTTGGATATCAGGTCTTTTTGTAGTAAGATAGCTGTGTGCTGGTGGGACCATATTGCCCTAGCTTTTGTTGAATGTGTTTTTCTGCTGGTGTATTCTATTGTTTTATGGTGAAATATTCTGTAAATAACTGTTAAATCCATTTGGTTCATAACCTCTATTATTTTCATTGTATCTCTGTTTAGTTTCTGTGTCAATGACTTGTCTATAGGTGAGAGTGGGGTGTTGAAGTCTCCCACCATTATCCTGTGGGGTTTATGTGTGTTTTGAACTTTAGGAAAGTTTCTTTTATTAATATGGGTGTCCTTGCATTTGGAGAATAGATGTTCAGAATTGAGACTTTCTGTTGGTGTATTTTCCCTTTGATGAATATGAAGTATCCTTCCTCATCATGCTTAAAAACTTTTGGTTGAAAGTCTATTTAATTAGATATTAGGATGGCAATACAAACATCTTTATTGGGACCATTTGCTTGGAAGAACTTTTTCCATCCTTTTGCTATGAGATAGTATCTGTCTTTGTTAATGAGCTGTGTTCCTTGTATGGATCAAAATGCTGTATCTTGTTTGTATATTCAATCTATTAGCTTAGGTCTTTTTATAGGTGAGTTGACTCCATTAACAATGAGATATATTAAAGACAGATGACTGTTGCTTCCTTTTATATTTGTTTTTTTGTAAGTAGTTTTATGCGCTTGTGGTTTTCTCCTTTTGACTTTGTTGTGAGGTGCTTAATAGATTGTTTTCTTTGGTAGAGGTATTTTCCTTGTATTGGAGCTTTCCTTTTAGGATTCTTTGATAAGCTGGATTGGTGCATAGATACTGTTTGAATTTGGTTTTGTTCTGGAATATTTTGGTTACTTCATCTGTGTTGATTGAGAGTTTTGCTGGGTATACCCCTAGCCAAACAAACTAAAGGGCCCAGCAGCAGAATCCAAATTAACAAAATCAGAAATGAAAAGGGAGACACAACAACAGAAACTGAGGAAATTTAAAAAAAATCATCAGATCCTACTACAAAAGACTATACTCAAGAAAACTGGAAAATCTAGATGAATTGGGTGGTTTTCTAGACAGATACCCCATATCAAAGTTAAACCAAGAGCAGGTAAACTTTCTAAACTGGCCTATATCCCATAAGAAAATAGAAGAAATAATTAAAATAACCCCACCCACCCCCAAAAAAATGAAAGAGAAAGTCCAGGTCAGAAGGATTTAGTTCAGAATTCTACCATGCCTTCAGAGAAGACCTGATTCCAATATTGCCCCAAGTATTCCATAAACTATAAACAGAAGGGACACTACCTAATTCATTCTATGAAGCCACAATAATTCTGATACCTAAAGCACAAAAGGACCCTACCAAAAAAGAGAATTTCAGGTCACGTTTGCTTATGAATATTGACGCAAATATACTCAATTAAATTCTTGCAAACCAAAATCCAAGAACACATCAAAACCATCATTCATCACAATCAAGTAGGCTTCATCCCAGGGATATAAAGTTGTATCAACATATAAAAATCCATTAGTGAACTCAAAGAAAAAACTCATATGATCATCTCCTTAGATGAAAAAAGTCATTGACAAAATAAAACACCTGTTCCTATTAAAAGTATTGGAGATATCAGGAATTTATGGCCCATACTTAAATATAATAAAAGCAATTTCCTGCAAACCAATAGCCACTATCAAATGAAATGGAGAGGTACTTGAACCAATCCCACTAAAATCAGAGACAAGACAAGGATGACCACTATTCCCATATCTAGTCAACGGTACATGAAGTGCTGGTTAGAACAATAAGACAACAACAACAAAAAAAAAGATCAAGGAGATACAAATTGGCCAATAAGAATTAAAGGTATCATTATTGGCAGGTGATATGATAGTATATATAAGTTACCCCAAAAATTCTACCGGAGAACATCTCCAGCTGATAAACTGCAGCAAAGTGGACAGATATAAAATTAGTTCAAATAAACCAGTAGCCTTCTTTGATACAAATGATAACAGGTTGGGAAAGTAATTAGGGAAACACTCCCTTCACAATAGCTACAGATAATATAAAATATCTTGGAGTAACTCTAACCAAACAAGTGAAAGATCTTTATGATAAGAACTTCAAGTTTTTCAAGAAAGAAATCAAAGAAGATATCAGAAAATGGAGAGGTTCCCACATGCTCATGGATCGGCAGAATTAACATAGTTAAATTGACCACTCTACCAAAGGCAATCTACAGATTCAATGCAATCCCCATCAAAATCCTAACACAATTCTTCAAAGACATGGAAAGAGCAATTCTTAAATTCATCTGGAAAGGCAAAAAAATCTTCAGAGAAAACAATTCTTAACAGTAAAAGAACAGCTGTGGGAATTTCCATCCGTCACCTTAAGCTTTACTACAGAGCAATAGTGATAAAAATGACATGGTATTTCTTCAGAGACAGACAGGTTGTGCAATGGAGTAGAATTGAAGACCTAGAAATAAAACCACACACTTATGCACACTTGATTTCTGACAAAAAACATCAAAAATATATAATGGGGGAAAAGCATCTTCAATTAATGGTGCTGGTCTAACTGACTGTATATAAAAAAAATGAAAATAGACCCATATGTTCACCTTGCACAAAGCTCAAATCCAAGTGGATCAAGGACCTCAACAGAAAACAATATATATACTCAATCTAGTAGAAAAGAAAGTGGGAAAGAGCCTTGAACTCACTGGCATAGGGGGAATTTTCCTAAACAGAGCAACAATGTCTCAGGCTCTAACAGCAAGAATTGATAAATGTTACCTTATGAAACTGGAAAGCTTCTGTAAGGCAAAGGACATAGACAATAAGACAACAGCATCCTCTAGATTGGGGAAAAAGCTTCACTAACCCCACATCTGAAAGAGAGCTAATATCCAAAATATATAAAGAAATCAAGAAGCTAACCACCAAAAAACCAAAGAACCTAATGAGAAATGGGGTGTAGTACCAAACCAAGAATTCACCACAGAGGAATCTCAAATGGCTGAAAAGCACCTAAAGAAATTTTTATAGTGCTTAGTGATCAGAGAAATGCAAATCAAAACGACCCTGAGATTCTACCTTACACCAGTCATAATGGCTAAGATCAAAGCCTCAGGTGACAACATGTGTTGGCGAGGATGTGAGGAAAGAGGAACACTCCTCCATTTCTAGTACGATTGTAAACTGATACAACCACTTTGGAAATCAATTTGGAGGTTCTTCAGAAAATTGTAAATAAACCTACCTAAAAACCTAGCAATACCACTCTAGGGAATATACCCAAAATATCCCCCACCATGCCACAGGGGCACATGTTCCACTATGTTCATTATTTGTGATAGCCAGAAGCTGGAAACAACCCAGATGTCCCACAACAGAAGAATGGATACAGAAAATGTGATTCATTTACACAGTCAAATACTACTCAGCTATTGAGAATGAGGACATCCTGAGTTTTGCAGGAATGGATGGAACAAGAAAATATCCTGAGTGAAGTAACTGACTACCCAATATACAGTCCACAGAACTCAAAATAGTCAACAAGCTGAAGGGCCCAACTGAGGACACCTCAGTCCCAATTTGGAGGGAGAAGAAAGCAACCACAAGCTGGAAGGGAGGGAGGAACATGGGAGGGAAAGGGGTTGGGGGTTGGCAGAAAGGAGAGCATGATCTAGTAGTGGGTAGTTGGAAAGGACTAAAGTCATGAGGGTCAGCAGAAAGAATGGAAACGGGTGACCTCAGGTGGAAGGAGGTTGTGAGGACACTCTAGAATGTATCAAAGACCTGGGAAGTAAGAAATCCTCAGGACTCAAAGTGGGGGGGGGACCCTAGATGAAATGCCCTACAGTGGGGGAGGGAACTTATTGAACCCACCTCCAGCAGAAAGACAGGGCATCAAGTGAGTGATAGGGTTGCTATCCCAGAGTCAAAGCACTGACCCATATTTCTTCATGCCTGAAAAAAATGTCGGGACTGAAATGGAGAAGAACATGAGGAAAAGGAGGTCAGCGACAGGCCTAAAGTGGGATCCAGCTCAAGGGGTGGTCCCAAGACCTGACACTGTTACTGAGCCTATGGGTGGCTCACAAAAAAGGAACTATCATGACCACCCTCCAAAAGACCCAAAAAGCAGCTGAAAGAGTCAGATGCAGATACGTGTACTCTACCATTGAACAGAAGCCACTGACCAGTCTGTTTCAATTAGGAAACAGCTAGAGAAAACTGAGGAGGAAGGCAACCCTGTAGGAGGACCAGCAGTCTCAATTTACCTGGACCCCTGAGATCTCTCAGACACTGGATCACCAACCAGGTAGCATACACCAGCTAAGATGAGGCCTCCATCACATATATAGCAGAGGACTCCGGGGTCTGGGTTCAGTCAGAGAAGATGCACTTAACCCTCAAGACACTGGAGGCCCCAGGAAGTTTAGAGGTCTGGTAGGGTGGGTGGGCTGGGGAAATCTGTGAGGAGATGGTGGGGCAAGGGTCGCAGAGGAGGTATGAGATGTAGACCATAAGGGTAATAAAATTTGGAGTGTAAAAATAAACAAACAAACAAACAAACATTTTTAAAAGTTACTGTCCATTGCAATCACCACCACCACCACCACCACCACCGTCGTCGTCATCATCATCATCATCATCATCATCACCTTTTTTAAATGCAGACATTATCGCCCTCCTGGTCTGCCCTCCAACTGTTCCCCATCCCATTCTGCCTCCTCCATCTCCAAGAGGATGTCCCCAGCCCCATACTCCACCCCATCATAACCTCTCCACTCCTGGAGCCTCATGTCTCTCTAGGGTTTGGTGCATCTTTTCTGAGTGAGAACAGACCAGGGGGTCCTCAGCTGTATACATATCAGGGCCTCATATCAGCTTAGTGTAAGCTGCCTGGTTGGTGGATCAGTATCTGAAAGATCTTGTGGGTCCAGTTTATTGGAGACTGCTGGTCTTCCTATGGTGTCATTCTCCTCCTCACCTTCTAGTTTTTCCCTAATACAACCACCGATGTCCTCAACTGACTGTCCATTATTTGGGTGTAAGTGTCTGCATTAGCTGCTTGTTGGGCATCACAGAACTTAGCCATGCTAGCCTCCTGCCTGTAAGCAAACCATAGCATCAATAACTGTGCCAGGATTTGGAGCTTCCCCTTGAGCTGGATCCCAAATTCAACCAGTCACCGAACCTCCATTCCTTCAGTCTCTTCTCCATTTTTGTCTCTGCAGTTCTTTTAGGCAGGAATAATTCTGTGTCAGAGGTATTTTGTTTTGTTTTGGTTTGGTTTTGGTTTTGTTTTGTTCATTATTAATCATTCTATTCATTTACATCTCAAATTATATCCCCTTTCCCAGTTACCACTCCAACCCCCCCATCCCACATCTGACCACTTTCCCTCTCCCCTTTTCCTGTAGGAGCATATTCACCCACCCACCCATTCTCTCCTGTCCCACCACTCTAGCATTCCCCTATGCTGGTGCATCAAACCTCCCTAGGACCAAGAGCCTTCCCTCCCATTGTTGTCAGACAAGGCCGCCTCTGCTACATATGTATCTAGAGCCATGGATCTCTCCCTGTACACTCCTTGGTTGGTGATCTAGTCCCTGAGATAACTGGGTGGCCTGGCCAGCCAGCATTGTCCTTCCTACGGGGTTGTAATCCCCCCTCCATTCTTCCAGTCCATCCATGAGCTCCCACACCAGGGTCCCTGAACTCAGTCTGATGGTTGACTCCAAGCATCCACATTTGCATTGGTCAGTTGCTGGCAGAAACTCCCAAGGAGCAGCCATACCAGTTTCCTGTCAGCAAGCACCTATTGCCAACAGGAACAGTGACCAGTGTTGGGGTTTTAAGTGTGCAGACAGATTGGATCCCCAGGTTGGTCAGTCCCTGGATGGTCCTACCTTTCAATCTCTTCTTCATTTTTTGTTCCTGTCTTTGTTTTGGACAGAAAGACTTTTGGTTCCTGTCTAAAGATGGATAAGTGGCCCCATCCATCTACTGGTGAGTATGGCTATATACTGGACGTGGTCTCTAAGGGTTTTATCCCTGCTTCACTGCACATTTCAGCTAAAGTCATCCCTGTTGGGTCCTGGGAGCCTATTGTTTCCCTACCATCTGGGACCCTTTAATTAAAGGCTACCCCTAGTTCCTCATCACCCATTGCTACATAATTTTATTAGATTTCTGGAACCTCTGTACCTCTCTCCAGTTCCCTCCAATATCTGATACTGCCACCCTAATTTCATTTCCCTCACCCTACCAGGTCCCCTTCCCTCCACTTCACTAGATCATATGATTCCCCACTCAGTTCAGTACTGAAGCATCCACACCCTGGTCTTAGTTCCTCCTAAGCTCCATATGGTATGTGGGTTGTATTGTTAGCATTGTGAGCTTTTGAGCCAATATTCACTTATCAGTGAGTACATGCCATGCATGTTCTTTTGTGTCTGCATTATCTAATCCATGAAGATATTTTCTTGTTCCATCCATTTGCCTAGGAATTTCAAAAAATCATTGTTTTTGAAAGCTGAATAGTACTCCATTGTGTAGATGTACCACATTTTCTGTATCCATTCTTCTGTTGAGGGATATATGGGTACTTTCCAGCTTCTGGCTATTATAAATAAGGCTTCTAAAAACATAGTAGAGAATGTGTCCTTGTTATATGTTGGAGTATCTTTTGGATATACGCCCAGCAGTGGTATAGCTGGGTCTTCAAGAAGAACTACTTCCAATTTTCTGATGAAACTCCAGACTGATTTCCAGAGTGGTTGTACCAGTTTGCAATCTCATCAAAAATGGAGGGGTGTACCTTTTTCTCCACCTCCTCACCAGCATCTGTTTTCACTTGAGATTTTTGATCTCAGTCATTTTGACAGGTGTGAGGTTGAATCTCAGGATTGTTTTGATTTTCATTGCCCTGATGAATAAGGAGGATATTGAACATTTCTTTAGGTACTTCTTGGCTATTTGAGATTCCTCAGTTGCGAATTCTGTTTAATTCTGTACCCATTTTTATTAGGGTATTTGCTTCCCTGGGTGCTAATTTCCTGAGTATTTTTGTATATTTTGGATATTAGCCTCTCTATATGATATAAAGTCGGTAAAGATCTTTTCCCAATCTGTAGGTTGCTGTTTTGTCCAATTAACAGCATCCTTTGACTTATAGAAGCTTTTCGATTTTATGTGGTCCTATTTTCAATTTTTGACTTTAAAACTTGTGCCCTTGGTGTTCTGTTCAGGAAATTTTCCCATATGATGATCTGTTTGAGAATCTTCCCACTTTCTCTTTTATTAGATTCGTCTTATCCGTTTTTTGGTGGAGGTCCTTGATCCAGTTTGATTTGAGATTTGCAGAAGGCAATAAGAATGGATTAATTTGCATTCTTCTACATGCTGATCGCCAGGTGAACCGGCACCATTTGTTGGAAATACTGTCTTTTTACCCCTGGAATTTTTTTATAGCAATTCTCAAATTTATTTGGAATAACAAAAAGCTCAGGAAAGTGAAAATAATTCTCAACAATAAAAGAACTTCAGGGGAAATACCATCTCTAACTTCAAGCTGTCCTATAGAGCAATAATGGTAGAAACCACATGGTATTGGTCTAGATACAGGCAGGTAGATCAATGAAATAGAATTGAAGTTCCAAAAATGAACCCACAAACCTGTGGTCACTTGATCTTTGTCAAAGAAGCTAAAACCATCCAGTGGGTCAGGAGTTTTTGAATATAGGATGGCAAGCCCATCCCTCCACTTGATGTCCTGATTTTCAACTGGAAATGGACTCCACAAGTTCCCTCTCCCCACTGTTATGCATTTTATCTAAGGTCCATCCCTTTGAATCTCAAGCATCTCTCTTATGCATTCAGAGACACTAAACATTTTAATTTAGATATGACATATTACAAGTAAAACATCAAGTATTGATAAAAATAAGATTACTTCATACATACCGTGGTACTATATCTGAATGCATTATTACATAAAGATTCTAATTTAAAATATTTGGTCGAGAATTGTTCCTTTAATACAAAAATAAATAACCAGTTATTTTTCTGGGGCTACACAAGGCAAGTGTAGAATCTCCAGAAAGGGAGGTGACAGAAAGTATATCTTTATTATTTTATAACTACTTTTGATCTGAAATTTCCCACATTCTGAACACACCTTGCAAGGAAAAAAGGTAGACTGTGTTAGTAGATCAAAAATAATACTTTGCAATACAATAATAATTTTAAAATAAATAAACAGCATTTTTTATTTTTTCCATCACTTTCTATTTTTTCATTTTTATTGGAAATTTTCTTTATCTACATTTCAAATACTATCCCTGTTTCTGGACTCCCCTCTGGAAACCCTCTCACTTATCCCTCCACCCTTTGCCTTCATGAGGTTGCTCTCCCCGCACCTACCCACTCACTCCCACCTACCCAACCTGGCATTCCCCTTCACTGGGGCATCAAGCCTTCAAAGGACAAAGGGCATCTCCTCTCATTGATGCCTAACAAGGCTACATATGCGGTTGGAGTCATAGATTGCTCCATGTCTACTCTTTGGTTAGTGGTTTAGTCACTGGGAGCTCTGGGGAGTCTCTTGGTTAATATTGTTGTTCTTCCTGCAAACCCCCTCAGTCAGTCATTTCTCCTCCACTGGGGAACCCCATCCTCCATTCAATGATTGGCTGTGAACATCTGCCTCTGCATTTGTCAGGCTCTGGCAGAGCCTCTCAGGGGACAACTATATCAGGCTCCTGTCAGCATATACCTATTGGCATCCCCAATAGTGACTGGATTTGATGACTGTGTGTGGGATGGATCCCCATGTGTGGCAGTCTCTGGATGGACTTTCCTTCAGTCTTTGCTCCACACTTTGTCTCTATATTTCCTCCTGTGAGTATATTGTTCCCCCTTCTAAGAAGGACTGAAGCATCTACACTTCAGTCTTTTTTCTTCTTGAGCTTCATGTGGTCTGTAAATTATTTCATGGGTATTCTTTTGGGCTAATATCCACTTACCAGTGAGTGCATACCATGTGTGTTTTTTTGTGATGGGTTTACCTTACTCGGGATGATATTTTCTAGTTCTATTCATTTGTCTAAGAATTTCACAAAGTCATTGTTTTTAATAGCTGAGTAACACTGGATTGTGTACACGTGCCACATTTTCTGCAACCATTCCTCTGTTGAAGGGTCCTTTCCAGCTTCTGTCTATTATAAATAAGGCTGCTATGAACATAGTGGAGCATGTGTTCTTGTTATATGTTGGAGCATCTTCTGGGTATGTGTCCAGGAGTGGTATAGCTGGGTCCTCAGGTAATAATTTGTCCAGTTTTATGAGGAACATCCAGACTGATTTCCAGAGTGGTTGTTCCAGTTTGCAATCCTTGCCTATATCTGCTGTTACCTGAGTTTTTGATTTTAGCCATTCCAACTGTTATGAGGTGGAATCTCAGGGTTGTTTTGATTTGTCTTTCCCTATATGTTTAATTTGTAGGTCTTGCCAAAAATGCTTAGGATGTTATTATATTTAATTCATAGAGTAGATCTGTATTGATTCAGTTAAAAATATATACTAATGCATTTTTTCAGATCATAAATTCCTATCCTTTCCCTCTTCTCTTAGAATTAAGAGAGTAGCTGTGCCTGATAGTTACAAAGAACAACCATAAGACATTGCAGAGAATCCAGCAGAGATGGAAAACATAGCTATGTTACCATCAATTGATATGTTCAATCGATATTTAACTATACTTATTAAATAAAACTACTTAAAATTTTGTAATTCATAGTATGTATTCTGGGAACAAGCCTGCAATATAGTCACATTTATATGTAGGCAAATACACATTCTTTCAGAATGTAATTCTAAAATTGTAGGATCTCTCTACTTATAACAAAATAATGTTCTTGCAAAGGAAAAAGTAGGGGGGAAAGTTAGAATATTATTCTATTCAGATAGCTTATGTTATAATCAATATTTGAAAGTTAATCTTAAAATCTTGAATTACAGATTAATGAATATGAGACATTTGCTTTCCTCATAATCAGAACTAGTAATATCTCTATTGGGATAAAATATGAGTGTTCAATTGAATTTTTGTTTGTATTGACTTATTCTCTGTGTTGGAGACAAGCAGTCATGTGCCATGACTTTTATGTCGAGGTCAAAGAACAACTTATGGGAGTTGGTTCTCTATTTCCACCATGCAATGCCCAGGTACTGAACATAAGATCGTTATTCTTTTTTAAAAAAATTTTTATTAGATATATTTTTTACTTACATTTCAAAGGTTATTCCCCTTCCTGGTTTTCTGTCCATAAGCCCCCATTCCCTCCCCTCCCTCTCCCCCACATGGGTATTCCCCCTTTATATCCCCCTGATTGCCTCCCCCCATATTGCCTGCATTGGGGGTCCAACCATGGCAGGACCAAGGGCTTCCCCTTCCCCTGGTGCCCCAACAAGGCCATCCTCTTCTACATATGCAGTTGGAGCCCTGGATCAGTCCATGTACAGTCTTTTGGTAGTGGTTTAGTCCCTGGAAGCTCTGGTTGGTTGGCACTGTTGTTTTTATGGGGTTTCAAGCTCATTTAATTCTTTTAATACTTCAAAAACATACAGGAAATCTAGGACACAATGAGAAGATCAAACCTAAGATCATCATTCTTGATAGGACATGCCTTTACCACCTAAACCATCTAACTTGCCCTCAATTTTTATGATTCATTAATTGAAATATATCTATGGAGCATATTTTTGAATTTAAAAATAAGCAGTAGATAATTTTTAAACAAACATATGACTGTCAGATTCACCAGCAATTATATGTCAGGATTCCTCTAGAAGCAAAAACACTAGGGTAAACATTATTTTAATGTATATTTCCCTAAGTGAGATGAATAGAATATTACATTAAATGCTCAGGAACCAGTTTAACATGACTGCCCTGCAAGAAACAAATGCAAACATTAAATCAGCTTATTAACTATATTACAGTACATCCAGTCTCTATTTAAGATTTCATTTATCTAGAGTTAGTATGACACATAGTTAATTAGTAGCTGCCAACAATTCAGGGTTAGAAAAAAATGAAGAAACTAAATAAAGAAAAAAATTACCTCTGCTTGTCCAAATTGCACAAAACTGGTTTGTTCTATTAGAGAAATTTTAAGTTTAAGTGGGAACTAAGTTCACATAAAAATGATCCCAGAGTTAGATCAACCTGTCCAACTTGTGTAAACAGTATTCACTCATGGGCAGGTAGTTAATTTTGGAAGACAAAATATCTATTGAAGAACAAATTTCACAGAAATAATTAAAGACTCACAAATAATTATTACTAGAATTTATTGTGAACATACTTAGGAAAATTTTTTACTTTATATCAATCTGGAAAGTCCATACACCACAACTATGCTATAATTAGAACAAAATTTTAGTATTATGTGATTTTGTTTTAATCATTTATAAAATTTTAACCATATTAATCCACAAGTGCCTATTAGTGTTTACCACATTCCTAGAACTCTAAATAGTATCAGTGACAGTGGAATGGAAGGAAAATATCCCAACTATGAACATCAGAGGCCATTATTTAATTGTTGGCCTCAAAATGACATTAAATAATGTTGAACTCTAGAGGTAAGTGTAATCCCTGTGCCCGCTATCTTGTTTCTGTCTCATAAGTTTAATCATAGAAAAATACCAGTTGACTGAGTTGAATGAGTGAAAACAGATCAGCAGAACATACTATCAGGAAATTCTCAGGCCCATATCATATGATTCCTTGTAGATTAAAAGATTTGCTTCTGTTCTGAAAGAACTGGGAAGGGAAGTGGAATATGAGAACACTACTTTTCAGGTTGTTAAGTTTGAAATACTTCTTCTTAGATATTCAAATAGAGATAGCAAGTCAGGAGCTAATGATTTGGCATTCATGAGTTATTTTCACAGTTTAAAGCCTGAATCTGAGATTATCTATAATAGAGATGATAATAATCCAAAGGAAAAAATGCAAAATAACCCATTATTAAGTTATAGAATATTAGAAGGAATGGTGATTATGCAGAAGGCAAAGAAAAACTTAGAATGAATCGGTGCCCTTGAAATGAAGAGAGAACTTAATAAAGAAATATGTCAACACAGGCATCGAATGATAAGTAATTGAATAATAAAAGAACTAAGTGTTGGCCAGAAATTTTGACAATACTGAGGCCACTTTATGACCTTGTAGACAAGAAGATTTTGCTGAAGTAGCAACAAATTATTTGACATGAAACTAAAACACGAATGCATCTGAATACATGAAAGCAATGAGAATACACAATTATTTCTATTACTTTTGTTATAAAAGAAAAGAAATAATTATGATGTATAGAACTACTGGGTGATACTATCTAATATTCAGATATCATTTTAATTTTCCCTAGAGTGAGAAGAGAATGCTATATACATAGGGATACTGTGGATAAAAATTGATTCTGAGGGGAAAAAAGAGGCAATAGTACACATTAAGAGAAGTATAAAGTTCTCAGGATCAGAGTCAGTTACTTTGTAGGATGGAGGTAATATTTATGGGAATTGGTGTAAATATAAAAATTATCATGAATGATAAAAGAGGTAGGTTTATGAGGAAATGTGGTAGGTGATAAATGTGTTAAATAATGAAAGAGAGGAACCTGCATGATTCAAGGAAGAGGTGCAGTGATATTATCAGTGGTATTTGCCCTTGATAATGTAGTTTCAAGAAAGATAGGGCTTTAGAATCATTGCCTTGAGATGCAGTGGACTTAATGAAGTGTATGGTTTCAGACAATGAAAATTTAGGAAAAGAGGAATAGTTACAGGGAACAGAGTGGGAGGGTGTTTGTAAGTAACAGAGGTATGATAGTGATACACCAGTAAACTGTGTCAAAATGTAAAGGGAGAGGTTCTTAGCAATGGAAAACTAGCTAGGAGTTTTGTGTTTATAATATTTACTGATGTATAAAAATTTTACAAAACTTTAGGACAAAATTAGGGCCTTTCTAATATTTTTTTTTGGTGTGCTATTGTTCAAAGCAATCTATTTGGGAGGGGATGGAGCTAGAATCTTGGTAGAATCAAGAAAATTCTACATTAAAGCATATGAAATTGGGAACCAGGAAAAAGCCATAATCTGGGATAGTCTGCTTATCCTCATTTATTATTGAAGTAATAGTATGTGGAGTGATTTTTTTCCCTGGTTTGAAATGTGTAGATAATCCACATTGTCTTAAAAACTAAGAATAAGGTTTCTTTTCTAAAATTTTTATAGGAAAATAATTTAGGGTTATTGTGGATATTAAGTAATTTTAAGAACACATATATAATGCAAAATATTCTAAAATTTATGTAATTTTATTCTTTTAATGAGTGTTTTGCCTATAAGTATATGTGCATCACTTACATGCAGTTCCCCAAGAAGGGAATATTTGATCCCTTGGAACTGAAGATTCAGAAGGTTGTCAGCCACCATGTAGATGCTGGGGATCATATCTGCAAGAATGACAAGTGCCCGTAATCACTAAGCAATTTCTCCAGCCCCTTAACACCTAATTATGAACATCAAACAATAGATTTTAGGAATTATTGAAAATACTTTAAATTATTTTAAAAACTTGAAATTAATTTTGTTATTAAATTATGTATGCCTAAATTAGCATGTTCTTATAAAACAAATCAGTGTAGTTCCTGATAAGTATAAAACACTGAAAATAAATATTTATGGAATGTTTACTTGTATAACTGTCATAGTGTTTTTTGAAATTTTATTTTTTTATTAGATACATTTCTTTATTTACATTTTAAATGTTATTCCCTTTCCCAGTTTCCTGTCCATACGCCACTACCCCCCACCCCCAATAAAATGTGATAGTGCTTTTTAAAAGTTGTTCAAATGGTGTATTGTTGAAGCATCAGCAGTAGAGTTTATATTTTTAACCATGATTTTAAATTCTACTGAAGTTCAATATGCCATGTCTAGTGATAACATACCTTTCAAAGCCCAGTATTTGGTTCCTGAATTTTCTTATTCAGCACATTTGATTATATATGACTCTATGGGATTGCTTTGATCTACAAGAAATTGTAGATATGAATTTTTCCAGCTTAATTCTGATATAAGAAGTGAAACTTCCCAAGTGTTGTGAACTTAAAATAACCTGTTTATTAATTTAGAAACCCCCATGCAATATATAGTGATAAGCTTTGAACATGTACTTCTCTATTCTCTATTCCTTTCTCCATCCCCCCTACTGCTCCCTTTCTATTTGGATTTCAGTGACACTTTGGTCTGAACAAACATGTATTACTAAGGATTTAGACAAATACAAATGTTTGTATAAACTGAGTATGAAAAGAAATATTGTGTTGCTTCATGATTTTCAAATATTAGCTTTCATAAATTCAGGAGAAACTTTGAGACTCTTTTTTTATTTTCATTTCCAAAACAATTTATTATATTCGTTCTACATGTAGGAATATTTATTTGAAATCCTAAGATATAGTGAGTGAGTTTATTGATTCAAAAAGATCCCAACCTTCTCTGCAAAAGAAAGTGAAACTGAAAACTACATATTTTCAATGAATATTATATATAAACATAAGATGAACTGTATGATCATAGTTCATAATAACCATTCTTGACATGAAGAAAACATGGTATGTTTTATTGTCATCATACTTGCATACTGTTTAGGATTCTAAGAACTTATATCCACACTAGAGATTCCTACTTGAGCATGTGTTTCTATTCTCAAACAAAAGGAGCAGATGCGTGTTCAAAGATTTCTATTGATAACCTTGAAGTTTTGGGGGCCTGAAACTTGAGACAAGAACTGGGTTTAATATGTATATTATAAAAGGTATGCATTTGTTACAGGCGATGACTTGGAAGTGTTCTACTTTGTCCATTTAATACCTTTGTATTAAGCCATTATTAATTTATCAAACCCATAATAAGTAATAACATAAGAATTGACACTTAAATAAAATTTTCTTGTTTTAAATTCATACTTGTATAAATAACATTAATCATTCAATAGGACCCTCAATCAGATCTTTGCATTGTACGTTTCTTATAAAAACAATAAGATATTTTATAGCTTTATTTTCTCAGTTGTTCTTAAAATAATATTGAAATCTAGGATTAACTTAAAATATTTACTAGAATATAGCATTTTCAACCTATCTCTCATAATTCTTTTATTCTAAGATACAGAAAGAAAATAACAGGAGAACATATGCCATGTTTTAATTAATTTAAAGATGCAGATGAACCCATAAAATAAAGGAAATGTGATTTATGGTTGTATTTTGAAAACCCAATTTATTGAAAAATATGTAGAAATCTGTTTTATAAGGCTTAAATAATCAAATTTTACTAGAAAGATATTACTACTTTGCATAAATATCAATCTTCTGATAATAGATAGGAAATTCTAGAGCCATACTTATCCCATAATTATATAGTAGAGCTTTATTTTATGCATATTTCAATAAAATTATGTGGTGTGCCATAAAGCAGTTTTACATAGTTCATGTGGAATAAAATCATAATAAATTTGTGTTAAAATATATTTCATTTATATTATTTAAAATTAATTTGACAATATAGAAATTGAATACAAACCCAATTTGTTTTTATTTATTTTCCTCCGAAATGTAAATTTCCATTGAAAATAAAATACAAAAAATACATTATAAATTGTTTAAATATTGTATGTCAAAATTATTTTTTCTTTTGCACTACTTGGAATAATTTCAAGTTCTCAACTGGGCAAGGGAAATGGTCTATCACTAAGTTATACACCTGGAGCTTAAAACAATTATTTAATATTGAAAGGGTATCATGCACCCTATTGACCACAACTTGAAAAGAGGTAACACATAACTCTTGGTAGGCCCAACTAGGCTCTCTAGGTCATAGGCCTCATGGGCATAACAAGTGTTATTCTGTTAAATCAATTTGGTAATATATTGGAACGTAAATTGTTATTTTTATAATCATAGATTAGTAAATATCTCAAGCCTCATTAGAGAAATTTACTTTAAGCTATGCTCAGATTTGAATGGGAAATCTATACCACAACCTCTTTCTCCAAAGCTCAAGAATTATTGAAAAGATGGGGCAGAATGTTTATAAAAACCTGAGGTACTGTACCTCTGCAATGAAACATTGAACTCATGGATTCAAAGCAGCTATGTCTGGGGTTGGGGATTTAGCTCAGTGGTAGAGCGCTTACCTAGGAAGCACAAGGCCCTGGGTTCGGTCCCCAGCTCCGAAAAAAAGAACCAAAAAAAAATAATAAAAAAATACAAAAAAATAAAAAGCAGTTATGTCTGAATACAAAAGACCTGCAGGAGCTCAAGCAATCTCAAATCCCAACATGGGCTGGGGAGGAGATCACCAAGTCTCACCCTTAGCTGAGTAACTACAGATAAGTAGTGACTGCTCTGGGATGGAGACACAGGTTTTTTTTTTTAAACAGGGATGTGAGTCCCTGAAAGGCTATATATATTTCAGCAGATATTCTCACACCAATGCATATACAGGTAGCACGAAGAGTTGTTTTAAAAAACAAAAAATAAGTACACGTGTTGCTGTAAAATTATAAAAAATGCTGTCTTTAATCCCGCACTAGGTCTGGCATCATAGTGCCCCAAGATATCTGGTAGATATCTTCATCTCAGTCAGCAAAGTGTCTCACCCGCTCTGCTCCATCCCATATCACACTGCTGATGGCTTCTCTCTGAGCCTGGTAGAAATCTCTCTATCCATCTAGTTCCCAAGGCAGGTTGCCACTATGCCAGAAATATACATCCCAATTCCATTGGGGGCTTAGTATCTCTAGCTGCCACATACTCTCTTAAACTTAAATTGCCACATGAAAAGAACATGCAACACAATTACCTCTGATCCAATCGATAAGATATAATTGCCCACCTAAACATACAAAGCCCTGTACACATCCATCCCTTAAGGATATTCATAACAACTTCTAAATGTGGAGAGAGAAACCTTAACATCAGCCTCCATGTTCTCTCAGCTGCTTCTCCTGCCTCCTCCATTCTCCTCCTCTCTCTAAAACTTTTCTTCTCATCCAATGACAGGCCTTGCCTTTACCTGTATGACATCCTACACACATGGAATTGGGAATGAGTAGAGGTGCAGGATAATCTGCTTTGAGAAATTCTCAAGCAAGAAAGATATGTAGCTAAATATACTTCTTTTTTTAATATTTTATTTATTATATATTATGATTACACTGTCACTATCTTCAGACACACCAGAAGAGGGTATCAGATCTCATTTCAGATGGTTGTGAGCCACCATGTGGTTGCTGGGATTTGAACTCAGGACCTCGGGAAGAGCAGTCGGTGCTCTTAACCACTGAGCCATCTCTCCAGCCCGCTAAATATACTTCTTAAAAATTATGAAAGCCAATAAAATTATGTGGAGACAGCTATATTTTTATAGTTCTAGTATCTAATGTATCTGTGCTTGTAAATATAAATCATGTTGACACTAAATCTACATGGATACAAATTGAAGAGTAATAAATGCTAAAATAATTATAGACCATCTACTGCATGTGCAACTTTGGAAAGTCCTACCCTAATTCATATGTATGCATATAACAATGAGACATGATATTAAAGGCAGAAACAAATAAGATATTTTGAATTGCTTTAAGGAAATTGTTTTTTACTCTGTAAAGCACACTTGCATTCATGCTGGGGGAAATGAATCCTGTGAGTTAATTGTCTGTTTTGTAACTTAAATGTTCCTGCCATTTAAATACTTCCACAGCTAAGCAATATTCCTCTTCTAGGAGGAAAGCAGTCTAAATCTTAAATCTTGTTTGGCATTTCAATGCATTCATCTTATATTTTGAAGATACAATCCAAATAAAATTTTCTCTGGTGCCCAAATATTGTTTGATGAAGGTAGATACTTACAGCATGTAAGCTCTTCTCTGCTGGCAGAGTATCAAGTTTGAGAAACACAGCCAATCGGATATGAAATCAAGAGATCAAGAGTCTCTCTCTCTCTCTCTCTCTCTCTCTCTCTCTCTCTCTCTCTCTCTCTCTCTCTCTCCTTCTTCCTCTTTGTCTCTGTCTGTCTGTCTGTCTCTTTGTCTCTCTCTCATGCCTCCCTTTCTCCCTCTCTCTGCTAGTGTGTGTGTACATGCATGCGTGTACACATTTGTATATGCACAAATATTAAATGTGCAGCTTTCTTTTAATTGCAACAATTAAAGTAGAGGATACTGTTAGTTTGGTTTAAAGGAAATACTATACTAAAAATGATCCAACACAAATATACTTGTACATTTGCCCCATTAAAATTTTATCTTTAGATTACTCTTTTTATGGGGTTCTGCTTGTAATCTTTTAGCTATGAAAATCCGCCATTTTTCACATTCAGATATAAATCCCAACAGCCCTACAATAGCCTTCTAGGTTAATTCTTTTTTTATCTTTATTAACTTGAATATTTCTTATTTACATTCCGATTGTTATTCCCTTTCCCTCTTTCTGGGCCAACATCCCCCTAACCCCTCCACCTCCCCTTCTATATTGGTGTTCCCCTCCCAATCCTCCCCCCGTTACCACCCTCCCCCCAACAATCACGTTCACTGGGGGTTCAGTCTTGGCAGGACCAAGGGCTTCCCTTTCTACTGGTGCTCTTATTAGGCTATTCATTGCTACCTATGAGGTTGGAGCCCAGGGTCAGTCCATGTATAGTCTTTGGGTAGTGACTTAGTCCCTGGAAGCTCTGGTTGGTTGGCATTGTTGTTCATATGGGGTCTCGAGCCCCTTCAAGCTCTTCCAGTCCTTTCTCTGATTCCTTCAACAGGAGTCCCGTTCTCAATTCAGTGGTTTGCTGCTGCCATTGGCCTATGTATTTGCTGTATTCTGGCTGTGCCTCTCAAGACAGAGCTACATCCGGTTCCTGTCGGCCTGCACTTCTTTGCTTCATCCATCTTATCTAATTTGGTGGCTGTACAATTATGGGACACATGTGGGGCAGGCTCTGAATGGGTGTTCCTTCTGCCTCTGTTTTAAATTTGGCATCCCTATGCCCTGCCAAGGTTATTCATGTTCTCCTTTTAAAGGAGTGAAGCATTCGCATTTTGGTCATCCGTCTTGAGTTTCATGTGTTCTGTGCATCTAGGGCAATTCAAGCATTTGGGCTAATAGTCACTTATCAATGAGTGCATACCATGTGTGTTTTTCTGTGATTAGGTTACCTCACTCAGGACGATATTTTCCAGTTCCATTCATTTGCCTATGAATTTCATAAAGTCATTGTTGTTGATAGCTGAGTAATATTCCATTGTGTAGATGTACCACATTTTCTGTATCCATTCCTCTGTTGAAGGGCATCTGGGTTCTTTCCAGCTTCTAGATATTATAAATAAGGCTGCTATGAACATAGTGGAGCATGTGTCTTTGTTATATGTTGGGGCATTTTTGGGTATATGCCCAAGAGTGGTATAGCTGGGTCCTCAGGTAGTTCAATGTTTAATTTTCTGAGGAACCTCCAGACTGATTTCCAGAATGGTTGTACCAGTCTGCAATCCCACCAACAATGGAGGAGTGTTCCTCTTTCTCCACATCCTCGCCAGCATTTGCTGTCACCTGAGTTTTTTATCTTAGCCGTTCTCACTGTTGTGAGGTGAAATCTCAGGGTTGTTTTCATTTGCATTTCCCTCATGACTGAGGATGTTGAACATTTCTTTAGGTGTTTCTTAGCCATTCGGCATTCCTCAGCTGTGAATTCTTTGTTTAGCTCTGAACCCCATTTTTTAATAGGGTTATTTGTCTCCCTGCAGTCTAACTTCTTGAGTTCTTCGTATATTTTGGATATAAGCCCTCTATCTGTTGTAGGATTGATAAAGATCTTTTCCCAATCTGTTGGTTGCCGTTTTGTCCTAACCACAGTGTCCTTTGCCTTACAGAAGCTTTGCAGTTTTATGAGATCCCATTTGTCGATTCTTGATCTTAGAGCATAAGCCACTGGTGTTTTGTTCAGGAAATTTTTTCCAGTGCCCATGTGTTTGAGATGCTGCCCTAGTTTTTCTTCTATTAGTTTGAGTGTATCTTGTTTGATATGGAGGTCCTTGATCCACTTGAACTTAAGCTTTGCACAGGGTGATAAGCATGGTTCAATCTGCATTGTTCTACATGTTGACCTCCAGTTGAACCAGCACCATTTGCTGAAAATGATGTCTTTTTTCCATTGAATGATTTTGGCTCCTTTGTCAAAAATCAAGTGCCCATAGGTGTGTGGGTTCATTTCTGGGTCTTCAATTCTGTTCCATTGGTCTATCTGTCTGTCTCTGTACCAATACCTTGCAGTTTTTTTCACTATTGCTCTGTAATACTGCTTGAGTTCAGGGATAGTGATTCCCCCAGAAGTCCTTTTATTGTTGGGGACAGTTTTAGCTATCCTGGGTTTTTTGTTATTCCAGTCGAATTTGCAAATTTTTCTGTCTATCTCTCTGAAGAATTGGATTGGTATTTTGATGGGCATTGCATTGAATCTGTAGATCACTTTTGGTAAAATGGCCATTTTTACTATATTAATTCTAGATTAATTCTTAACAGAAATAATCAGGTTTTTTTTTTACCTTTGAACTCCTGCTATATGTGTCAGTTTAGATGTATGTGCAGTTGCCTTAGGACCTGGACTCTCAAATATCTGGGGTATAAGAACTTCAACCAGTGAAACAAATTATGTTTTCATTTTCTATGGTTGACATTTTAATCCCTTACAATTAAGCCATACATAAAGAAATATTTTTTGAAAAACTAAGAAAATATGTCAAGCCTATGAAAGGTTTTGTTTCTCACCACAGTAGTTCATTAATATATGCTCACCTTGCATGATCTAGTATATTGGTATATCATGCAATGGAGAAAATGATATTTTATTTTTTAAAATGCATATGTATTGCTTCTTACACAATGCTGGTATCTCCCTATCTACAATGCATGGTCTCTTCTACATCCAGAAATCATTTCTATTTAGTCAAGGTGTCAAACTCTAGACAGTACTGTAGTAGATGAGGACAGAGAAAACATTCTCAGCAAAAAAAAAAAAAAAAAAAAGCTATATTGTACACTTAATAATTTTCTGAAACAAAGGCCTTCTGCCAAAGAAGAATATGACTGGGACAGTAATGGCCAGAGATAATGTTTTACCCATATGTATTCCAACAAGGCAAATTTGAACTGATGTTAGAAGGTCAAAGATGGGATCCAATTTGTCTTTCATATCTGATTATTAGCTACATCTCCAACATCTCCTAGCTTTGTACTAATAAAACTGGTATATCAAGATGAAAGTAAGATGTATTCATCAAAACATATAAAGTTACTACGTTAACATTGTTAAAACAGTAAAACTAGTGAATTCTTTGCTAACTTTTAAGGATTAGTGTATTCTTCTCTCTTGTTTTTTTTTTAATCTAGATTATTTGAATTCATTATCTTTGCAATTATCTATGTTCCAAACAGTATGAACTACTTTTCTTAAGAGATAAGAATAATTTAGGTGGTATTGGTGATGTTGATGGTGATGGTGTGTGTATGCTTACTACATAATATATAATCACTGTACATGTGTTCAGAAACATCACACTCAGTCTTTTAAATATGTACAAATATTATATACCTCTTAATTTTTAGAAAAATCTTTTGAAAGTTATATGATTAGAAATCACCTGGAGGGTTGGGGATTTAGCTCAGTGGTAGAGCACTTGCCTAGCAAGCGCAAGGCCCTGGGTTCGGTCCCCAGCTCCGAAAAAAAGAAAAAAGAAAAAAAAATCACCTGGATATCAGTATTTTAATAGCTTACTTGGCTACATCAATAAGATGCTATTATTTTAAAGTATTGCTCACATAATTTATGTCAGTCATGTCACAGAAAATAAAAGACTCCCTAGGTATAGTGGAATAAAAGTTACAGTTTCTAAAATGTCCACTGTGAAAGAGTTTGTTTACATTAACAGCAGAAAAGTCATGAAAAGAATGTCTTTTCATAGTCTGACTTAATCCTAATCTGGAAAAATGGTGTGCAACACTGTTCATAGAGCCTTGAATGTACTCATCTAGGACATATGCTTGTCTACATTGCCTTCTTCTTGATAAGGTGAACCCACCAGCTGTTTTGTAAGTGGTAGCAGAGTAAAATATTTATATAGAACCTGTCCAGTGTATACACCATGGTCAGTTTCACCCACAAAGTATAAAAGGATAATACAGACTGGGTTTATGCAAACAAAAATAATTTACCAATGCATTTTTTAAGAGAAAATGTTACACTATAGCCTTTCCTGGCGTAAGTTTCACTATACAGTACATGCTAGCCTTGATCTCACTACAGTCTTCATGCCTTGACTATGTGTTGGGATTATAAATATATGCCACTATACCTGGCTACCAATATTAAAAAAAAAAAACTTCACCCTTTATTTCAAATATAATACCGGCATAATTTTATAATCTTGTATTAATCTGCTTCTATAAAGAACTTAAAGACATTGGATACATTATTGAATGACTTCTGTTACTCTAAAAGCAAATTTATGTCACAGGATATGGAAAGATGATTCAGGGGTGAGAGCACTTAATGCTCTTTCCTAAGAAACTGGTTTGGTACCCATAAACAAATGGCAACTTTAAAGCATTCATAATTCCAAAGCCAAGGAATCTGACAACTTTACCTGGTATTGATGGGCAACCCACATGCATATGGTCCACATGCATATGTGCAGACAAAAGGATTATTCACATAATATAAAATTTAAAAAGAATTTCTTACAGAGTCCTATTTGTTGAAAGTATCCTAGAATGCCACTATTCAAAATTTGGTCAGAAAAAGCACCCTCCCCGCTCCCCCCAAAAAAACCAACAAAACAGAACCACCATCACGATGATGAATATGACAACCACTAACACCACCACCAACACCAACATCAAAATAAACACACACACACACACACACACACACACACACACACACACACTAGTTATTATCTAGGACCTCAGATTTCACTGCAGATCCAGGAAGTAGAAACAGCTTTGGAAAGGAACACAAGATGATTTCTGTGTAAAGGGAAGTCTCTAAAACTCTAAAACACCTATTTACACTTTGACAAAGGCATAGGCCAGAGAAAAGGAATAGAATAGTATCAAAACACAGCACAGTAGATAAAAAGTATGTACTTAAAATACTTGTGAAGAATTACTAATATATTTTTTGTAGAGAGAGGTGCGGCGAAACAAAGATGGCGCCGACATCCAGCCTTGTCTGGATGTCGACAACTTACTGCGCATGTGTAGGTTTGTCCCTTTGTTAGGGCTCCCTCTAGTGGTGAACAGCGGTACTGCACATGTGCGGTTTATGCACCGGGTGTCAGTTGACCGTTAATATGCTAATGAGGTGATTCATTCTCCGCCAATCCCTGGAGGACAAGTAGTGGGGTGATCCATGCCCCACCAATCCCTGAGAGATAATTAGCATACTGTTGTGTATATAAGTCGAGCGACTTTGCTGCTCGGGGTCCCTGTTCAAGAGAGCTGTAACACTAAGAAGAGCTGTAACACTGAGAAGAGCTGTAACACTAAGAAGAGCTGTAACACTGAGAAGAGCTGTAACACTAAGAAGAGCTGTAACACAGTAAAGGCTTGCTCGCAGAAGAATCCTGTTGCCGCGCGTCGTTCTTGCTGGTGGGACATTGGGCGCGTGACAATTTTTAATCATCAATAAATGCATTTAATCAAACTATAGACAATGAATATATTTATATTGCATCAAACCGAATATGAAATATCCAGGAAGATTTTTCATGATCTCATTGCTAAATATGTCTTTTTGTATTCTTTTTTTTTAAATCTTAGCATTTACTTTTTATTTAATCTTAATTATTCTAGCCAACTAATGAAAATAATATTAATAAAAATAGACTGAATGGTTCAAGATAATTTGATAATACCTTTATCCTCATCAATTTTGTGATACCACATTTACGGATTTTAACAAATATATCTTCTAAATAAAACTATTTAGTTTCATTTCATTTCACTGCAGTATAGTATTTGTAATTCTGATTAAAAATGTCTGTCTTAACTGTTTCAAAAGTTATTTTCATGAGCTATTTCCTTTTTAATTGTTTATCCTGCAATTTTTTTCTTGATTGATTAAGTTTGTGGATTTAATTATATAAATAATTTGTTGATTACAATTAAAACAAGTGAACCTTTTTGCAAATTATAAACTAATTCAAATTTCTTAAGGTATTAATTTTTGGCAGCAAAATGTACAAATTTTGTATGTCTATAGCCTAATGAAAACAAAAATAGGATTTTCCTCATCAACTCTGAATAATTAAGCTCTATAACAGAAAATATATAGACCTCTACTTTGTACTATTAATTCAACTAAAATATAGCATGCTATTATCATATAGATCCAACAGAAAAATTTTATTGGAAAATGAGCAGGAAAATAATTGAAAAGGTAATTAGTTCATAAAAGAATACACCTAAAGAAATGTTCAACATCCTTAGTCATCAGGCAAATGCAAATCAAAACAACCCTGAGATTCCACCTCAAATCAGTCAGAATGGCTAAGATTAAAAAACTCAGGTGACAGCAGATTCTGACAAGGATGGGGAAAAAGAGAAACACTCCTCAATTGTTGGTGGGATTGCAAACTGGTACAACCATTCTGGAAATCAGTCTAGAGGTTCCTCAGAAAACTGAACATGATACTTCCTGAGGACCCAGCTACACATCTCCTGGGCATATACCCAAAAGATGCTCCAACATATAACAAAGACAAATGCTCCACTATGTTCATAGCAGCTTTATTTATAATAGCCAGAAGTTGGAAAATATCAGATTCCCTTTGACAGAGTAATGGATACAGAAAATGTGGTACATCTGCACAATGGAGTACTATTCAGCTATCAAAAACAATGACTTCATGAAATTCATAGGCAAATGGATGGAACTAGAAAATATCATCCTCAGTGAGGTAACCCAATCAGAGGAAAACATTCATGCTACGCACTCACCGATAAGTGGATATTAGTCCAAAAGCTCAGATTACCCAGGACACAATCCACAGATCACATGAAGCTCAAGAAAATGATAACCAAAGTATAGATGCTTCAGTTCTTCTTAGAAGGGGGAACAAAAATATTAATAGGAGGATACAAGGAGACAGAGTTTGGAGCAAAGACTGAAAGAAAGGCCATCCAAAGTCTGCCTCATCTGGGGATACAGGGCATAAACATATAGCCACCAAACCCAGACAATATTGTGGCTGCCAAGAAGTGCATGCTAACAGGAGCCTAATATAGCTGTCTCCTGAATATCTCTGCTAGATCCTGATAAATACAGATGCAGAGGCTTGCAGCCAACCATTGGACTGAGAATGTGGTCCCTGTTGGAGGAATTAGAGAAAGGAATGAAGGAGCTGAAGGGTTTTGAAACACCATAAGAACAACAATACCAACCAACCAGAACTCCCAGGGATTAAACCACCATCCAAATAATGCACATGGACAGACTCATGTTTCCAGCTGTATATGTAGCAGAGGATGGCCTTGTTGGGAACCAATGAGGAGAGAAGCCCTTGGTCTTGTCAAGGCTCAACCTCTCAATGTAGGGGAATGTCAGGGTGGGGAGGTGGAAAGAGGTGGGTTGATGGGTGGGGAAACACCCTCACAGAAGGGGGATAGGGCATGGGATGGAGGGCTTATGGGTGGGAAAGTGGGAAAGGGGATAAGATTCAAAATGTAAATTTAAAAATATCCAATAAAAACTAAAAAATAAAAGGATGCATTTAAGCATATGTAATAAAGGAGTTGTTATGTTTTGAATTTTATTTGTCAGTTGTGTCAATCTCTTCTAATGTATCTTCTACACCTGATATTCTCTTTTCTATCTCTTGTATTCTGTTGGTGATGCTTGTATCTGTATTTCCTGATCTCTTTCCTAGGTTTTCCATTTCCAGGTTTGCCGCCATTTGTGTTTTCTTTATTGTTTCTACTTTGTCTTTTAGGTCTTGGACCAGTTTATGCAATTCCTCCACCTGTTTAATTGTGTTTTCCTGTATTTCTTTTTGGTCTTTTCATTTACTTCCTCTTAAAGGGCTTCTACATGTTTACCTGTGTTTTCCTGTTTTTCTTTCAGCGATTTATTTATATCCTCCTTAAAGGACTCTATTATCTTCAAGAGATAGGATTTTAGGTCAACTTCCTGATTTTCATGTGTGTTGGTGTATTCAGGGCTTGCTGTGATGGGAGAATTGGGTTCTGATGATACCCATATATATTGGCTTCTGTTGGTTATGGTTTCGTGCTTGCCTCTCACCATCTGGTAATCCCTGGTGTTTGCTGATCTGGGTGACTCTGTCTGGAGTCTGCCTCTTTTGTCCCTGAGTTGCTACAGGTCTCCTGGTAGGCTTGCAGCCCTGGCTGTAGCAGACCTCCTCTGGGGCCTTCCTATTGGAGGGTCTTCAGAGGGGCAGAGAAACTGCTGATTTATTGCCTTGGCTGTAGTAGATCTCCTGGGAGAGGTTAAAACTGTCATGTCTTCAGAAGAGCAATCAAACTGTTGTCCTTTGTGAATCTGTTCTCCAAGGGGTCCTATGGGCTGTGGTTTTTGTTTCCCTGTTTGCAACCTAACTCCAGGGAAACTTTCAGTCTTTTAGCTTAGTTCCCCTGCATGCCACAGAGCCCTTGGAAATTCTTTAGACTGTGGTGTTAATTGCCCAGTTACCCTCTGTATAGAGGAACTCCTGGGATGCCTTCATGTTGTGGTGTCCTGGGGGCAGCAGATCTCTTGGGATGCCTCGGGATATGGTATCAAATGCTCTGAGTGCAAAAGTCCTTCCGGTATGCCTCAGGATAAGGTGTCTTCTGGGGAGAAGACTAGATAGCAGTCTCAACAGAAAGGACCAGGCAGAAAGGGAGTGGTATTCAGAGGGTTGGGGTTTGGGGGTGTGATGGGTCCCCGAGTCCACTGGGTTCCCAGAGGCATCTGTGGCACTTTGAGAGGGTTCTTAACAAAACTCTGAGTGTAGTGAACCCTCTGGTATGCCTCAGGATATGGCCTGTTCCTAAAACCACACAAGGAGCCGACCAAAATTGAGAACTTCACACCAATTTCACTTATGAATACCAATGAAAAATAATAAAATTCCTGCAGACTGAATCGAAGAACACATCAAAGCCATCATTTAACATGATCAAGTAGGCTTCATCCCAGAGATGCAAGGTTGGTTCAATATATGAAAATCAATTAACATAATCCACTAGATAAACAAACTAAAAGGAAAAAAATCACATGATCATCTCCTTAGATGCAGTAAAAGCATTTGACAAAATACAACATCCCTTCATGTTAAAAGTGCTGTAGAGATCAGGAAATCAAGGCCCGTATCCAATAAAAGCAATTTACTGCCAATTTATTGCCAATATCGAATTAAATGGAGAGATACTTGAAGCAAACCCACAAAAATCGGGGGCAAGACAAGGATGCCCACTCTCCCCATATCTATTCACTATAGTATGTGAAGTTCTAGCTACCACAATAAGACAACAAAAAAAGATCAAGGTGATACAAATTGGCAAAGAAGAAATAAAGGTATCACTACTTGCAAATGATACGATAGTGTACACAAGCAATCCCAAAAATTCTAGCAGAGAAATTCTCTAGTTGATAATTTCAACAAAGTGGAAGGATATAAAATCAACTCAAATAAATCAGTAGCTTCCTGATGTACAAATGATAAACAGAAAATGGAGAAATCACACATGCTCATGGATTGGGCAAATTAACATAGTAAAAATTATCATTCTACCAAAGGTAATCAACAGATTCAATGCAATCCCCATCAAAATCCCCACACAATTTTTCACAGACATGGAGAAAGCAATTCTCAAATTTATCTACAAAGATAAAAAACCCAGAATAGTAAAAACAACTCTTAACAATGAAAGAACAGCTGGGGTAATCACCATCCCTGACCTTAACCTCTACTACAGAGCAATAGTGATAAAAACCTGCATTTATTAGTACAGAGACAGACAGAATGTTCAATGGAATAGACTTGAAGACTCGGAAATAAAACCACACACTTAAGTACACTTGATCTTTGACAAAGAAGCCAAAAATATACAGTGGAAAAAACAAAGCATCTTTAATAAATGGTTCTGGTCTACCTTGCTGTCTGTATATAGAAAAATGAAAATAGACCTGTATTTGTCACCTTGCACAAAGCTCATGTCCAAGTGGATCAAGGACCTCAGCATAAGAGAGAGATGTCAGTCTTCACACTACATACTTTCCAAGGAGATCTCTGGTCTGGCTAGGTGAGCTGGTTCAGGTTAAGGGGAGAGAATTCTGGCAGGGAGGGGGAACTGCTTCTGTTGTCTCTGATGTTGGTGCTGCTCTGCCTCTCTTTCCACCTCTGCTGCAGTATGTCAGGTCAGGCTGAGCCTGCAGGGAACTGACTAGCCAGCAAGGGATGCTGGGAAGCTTCTGGCAGCCATTTCAGGAGAGCATATCTTTTTCCCCAAGTGTCAGTGTTATAGCGCTTATGACAGAAGCTCTCACATGATGGAGGCATTCGTACACTCCTTTAATACATCTGATTAGGATTCTTAAATACAGTTTAGGGATGGGTCAGGGTCTGACATCAGGTACTTCCTATTGGTTTGGCCTGAGAACTTGGGAATACCTCATCTACATGAATTTGGGGGCATAGTCCTGCTCCTAAATGACTGATCTGTCTGGAGCCTACTAGACCTGTGGTCATACCCTCACCTGTCTGGGAGGAGCTTGTAGCATTGCCCTACATGACTGACTTGTCGCAAACCTCCCAACATGGTGTTGCGGGGAGCTGTAGCTATATGACAGGGGCCTGAACTCCTGGGAGACTGGGAATGTTCTTGCAGTCCTATAGGGTCCCTGAGGATTCAATCTATCTGGACTAGAGTCAGGGTATCTTACACAGCCCACCACCCCACGCAGATACACTCAATCTAATAGAAGAAAAAGTGGGAAAACGACTTGAACTCACTGGAACAGGGGTAAATTTCCTAAACCGAACTCCAATGTCTCAGGCTGTAAGATCAAAAATTGATAAATAGGACCTCGAGAAACTGGAAAGTTTCTGTAAGGCAAAGGACATAGTCAATAAGACAAATCAGCATCCTACAGATTGGGAAAATATGTTCCATAACCCCAAATTTGAGAGTGGTCTGATATCTAAAATATATAAAGAACTCAAGAAGCTAACCACCAAAAAATAAACAACCCAACCAAAAAATGGGGTATACAACTATACAAAGAATTCACAACAGAGGCATCTTAAATGGCTGAGAAGCACCTAAAGAAATGTTCAAAGTCTCTAGTGATCAAAGAAATGCAAATCAGAACAACCCTGAGATTCCACCTCATACTGTCAGAATGGCTAAGATCAAAAACTCAGGTGACAATAGATACTGTCCAGGATGTGAAGAAAGAGAAACACTCCTCCACTGCTGGTAGGATGCAAACTGGTACAAATACTCTGGAAATAAATTTGGAGATTTCTCAGAAAATTGAAAATAGATCTACTAAAGACCCAAAAATACCACTCTTGGTAATATACCCAAAAGATGCCCCACCATGCCACAGGGTCATGTGTTCATAGTGCCCTTATTTGTGATAGCCAAAAGCTAGAAACAACCCAGATGTCCCACAACGGAAGAATGGATACAAAAAATGTGGTTTATTTACACAATGGAATACCAATTAGCTGTTAAAAATAAGGACATCCTGAGTTTTGCCAGCAAAGGGTTGGAACTAGAAAACATTATCCTGAGTAAAGTAACTCAGATTCAAAAGGACATGCAAGGTATATACTCACTAATATCTGGTCATTAAAAATACCCAATACAGAATACCCAAGATACATTCCACAGATCTCAAAAAGGTCAACAAGCTGAAAGGATGCCTCAGTTCCACTTGGGAGGTAGAAGATAGCAACCATATCGGGGAGGGAGAGAGGGACCTGGAAGAGAATGGGGACAGGGTAGAAGGGAAGCATGATCTGGTATTGGGTAAGGGAAAAGGAAAGTAGCCCTGAGGGCCAGCAGAAAGAACGGAAATAGGCAACCTTGGGAGGTAGGAGGTTGGAAGGACCATCCAGAGTGTACCAGAGACCTGGGAGGACTCTCAGGACTCAAAGTAGGGGGGGGGACCCTGGATGAAATGCCTACAGTGGGGAAAAGGAATTTATTGAACCCACCTCCAGGAGAAAGACAGGGCATCAACTGAGGGATGAGGTTGCTATTCCAGAGTCAAAACTCTAACACCTAATTCTTCCTGCCTGAAAGAAATTCAGGGAAGGAACTGAGAAGAGCATGAGGAAAAGAAGGCTAGAGACAGCCCCAAAGTGAGATCCAGCTCAAGGAGAGGTCCCAAAACCTGACACTATTACTGAGGGCACGGGGAGCTCACAAAAAGGGACCTATCATGACTGCCCACTGAAAGACTCAACAACCAGCTGAAAAAGTCAGATGCAGATATTTGCACCCAGCCAATGGAAAAAATAGTGACCCCTGTGGTTCAATTAGGGAAAAGCTGGAGGAAGCTGAGGAGGAGGGCAACCCTGCAGGAGGACCAGCAATCTCAATTTACCTGAGCCCCTGATATTTTTTAGATACTGGATCACCAACCAGGCAGCATACTTCAGCCAAGATGAAGCCCCCAACACATATGCAGCAGAGGACTCCAGGTTCTGTGTTCAGTCAGAGAATATTCACCTAACTTTCAAGAGCCTGGAAGCCCGAGGAAGTTTAGAGTTCTGGTGGGCTGGGTGGGCTGAGGACAGCCTTGTGCACACAGGTGGAAAGGGGAGGAGGTATGTAATATGGAACAGTTGGAAAGTGAACCCAGAGGGAAATAAAATCTGGGGTGTAAAAATTAATTAATTAACAAAAATAAAATCACCATTAAAAATAATTTATAACATAAAAAATTCTGGAAGAAGTATAATTTAAGTTAATCATCAGAATCCCTTTCAATGCATTATTTTACCTAATTGAGACTAGTAGTAGACATTTTTGGTGCTATATAATCATGATTGACAAAGAGATATCATGGAATATAATTAGCAAGAGTCAATTTGTAAAAAACATCTTTAATAGAAGCCATGAGCATATATATCAAATAAATTATAATATGTTATTTTTGTCACCACCTAACACAGTTATTAAATTTGATTTTGTAAAATGTAAAATTAGGTCAAAGAGTAAAAAAATATAAAAATAATTTTGAATGAAATCACATTAAAATATTTCATAGACAATATTGAAAGGAGAAGTAAAATGTCAAACAAAAATTGTGCAGGTTTAGAGAATAAAATAAAACATGAATACATATATTATAGAGCAAGAGAGTAGATGAATATTATTTTCTATATGATAACTTTTAAAACAATCTTTATTTTCACTAATGAACACCAGATAAATGATAATCATATCCTTAGAACAGATTAAAATAGGATGAAGGCTATGTAAATAGGTTTGATAGGATATGTGTGCAGATTTATGAAAGGACTTACATAGATAAGGACTGATTGATTAAAAAGGAAATACCAAATTTTACTCATATAAAGGTTTATATTTCAGATATGCTGTCAATTAAAATCTAAGCATATTTAAGGTATATACTTTCAAATTTTCAAATGCTTTTTATCATTTTCAAAGCATGACTAAGTTTTTCTTAAAATAAAGTCCAAGGTATAATTCTCTAGGAATGTTTAAAGGTAAAATTTAAGCAATTTGAAGAGAAACTTAAAGTTTTATTTCCTTTCCTACTAATCATCTAAAGATGACAGTAAACATACATAATTGCATTGACTTTAACATCAGAATATTACAAATTGCTTAACATTAAGGAAAAGTTATGTTTACCTTAAGATGCTCCATGTTTACTTTGCGTCATTGGATTCTGCCTATAACATGCCATAAATTGCATTTTACAACTGCCATAATGCTGTTCTGGTCTCAGAAATAGAGATCATAGCAATTTTACATATTTTTGGTTGCAGCAAGAACTTCCTTTTCTTATACTGCTAAAACATTTGAAGCTTGTTACCTAAAATTAATTATATCTCTTTCACTGTAGTGAGCCATGGCCATATTAGTTCTGAACAATCAAAGGTATATTGTAATAATTCAAATTAATTTTGTAAATTTTATTCAGACAGGGATGCCTTATTAATTTGTTTCAGTGTTTTCTTCTATAGCACAAACTGGCTTAGAACTGTTAACACTGTTTTACCAGTGGTTCACGGCTAGACTAGATATTTCCATGTTCTTGACCTGTATTTTTTTATTGAAAGTTTCACATATTTTCTGCAAAAATAGCAGAAAAACATCATTCTAATCAAAGTGATAGCCTGTACTTTGAGACATATATGTGAAGTCAGGACACGTGAGTGAAGGTATTCAAGAGACCCCAAGGATTGTTTTGGGGGTTCCTTTTTCTTTCCTTTCTATTTTTTAATTTGGGAATATTTTTAATGGATATATTTCTTTATTTACATTTCAAATATTATTCCCTTTTCCAGTTTCCTGTCCATAAGCCTCCCATACCCTCCCCTTCCCCCATAAGGGTGTTACCCCATCCACCCTTTTTAACACCCCCCTCAAATATTCTCCTGCACTGGGGGGTCCAACCTTGGCAGGACCAAGCACTTTCCCTTCCAATGGTGCCCCAACAAGGCCATCCTCTGTTACATATGCAGTTGGAGCCATGGGTCAGTCCATGTATAGTCGTTGGGTAGTGATTTAGTCCCTGGAAGCTCTGGTTGGTTGGCATTGTTTTTCTTATGGGGTTGCAAGCCCCTTTTGCTCTTTTGATCCTTTCTCTAATTTCTCCAACTGGGATCCCATTGTCAGTTCAGTGGTTTGCTGCTAGCATTTGTCTCTGTATTTGACATGCTCTGGCTGTGTCTCTCGGGAGAGATCTATAATCAGTTCATGACAGCATGCACTTCTTAGCTTGATCAACCTTATCTAGTTTGAGTGGATATATATATATATATATATATATATATATATATATATATGGCACATGTATGGCAGGCTCTGAAGGGCCTTTCCTTCAGTCTTGGAGGTTCCTTTTATGGGGCTCAAGAAAAGAGGGTGTTGATTATTTAGGGGAGCCACAAAGATAGGTTTTTACCTTTATCAACTGATTAAATTATATAATCTCTTTTCTATTACATTTGTGCCTTCTCATGATGCATCTTATTTAATTGTAACATATGTTCAATTGTGAATAGGCATAAGTTAATTGGAGACTCTGCATACAAGTTAAAGTATAGTATTAAGTTTGCTTTATTTCACATTAACCACAAATCAGTTCAGGGCCATTTTCTGTAGTTCCCAGACTCATTCTAGAATGTGTTTGAATGGAAAGGGAATATTATTAAGATCTTTCTCACAAGAACAACTTATTTACATTGTTTGAAGCAGTTACACTGTGCATCCTGAGACAAATGGGGCTCCTACTTTACCAACTGGTTGCTAGGAATATTTTTCTTACATGCAGGTAAAGCTCTTGTGCTACTAAGTGTATATTACAAGATAGGTATGGGTACAGTGAAATACTATATTGTTAAGATATTCTCGCTCTGCTCCCAAACCCCGTGTGAGAGAGACCTCACCGCCTGGTCAGGTGGGCACTCCTGAGGCTGCAGAGCAGAAGAGACCACCAACACTGCCCACCCCTGCCCACATCCCTGGCCCAAGAGGAAACTGTATATGGCCTTTGGGCTCCCGTAGAGGAGGGCCCAGGAGCAGCAGATCTGCTGCATCTGAGACACCACCGGAACCTGAACGGACCAACCAGATAGAGTACTCTGCACCTAATCCCGTGGGAGGGAGAGCTAAACCTTCAGAGAGGCAGACACGCCTGGCAAACCAGAAGAGACTGCACTCTGCACACATTACTGATTCCAGAGGAAAACACCAAACACCATCTGGAACCCTGGTGCACTGAAGCTCCCGGAAACGGCGGCGCAGATCTTCCTGGTGGCTGCCGCCTCACAGAGCTCATAAGCAAGACCTCACGAGCAAACTTGAGCCTCGGGACCACAGGTAAGACCAACTTTCCTGCTGCAAGCGACCTGCCTGGTGAACTCAAGACACAGGCCCACAGGAACAGCTGAAGACCTGTAGATAGGAAAAACTACATGCCCGAAAGCAGAACACTCTGTCCACATAACTGGCTGAAAGAAAACAGGAAAACAGGTCTATAGCACTGCCGAAACACAGGCTTATAGGACAATCTAGCCACTGTCAGAAATAGCAGAACAAAGTAACACTAGAGATAATCTGATGGCGAGAGGCAAGCACAGGAACCCAAGCAACAGAAACCAAGACTACATGGCATCATCGAACCCCAATTCTCCCATCAAAACAAACATGGAATATCCAAACACACCAGAAAAGCAAGATCTAGTTTCAAAATCATATTTGATCATAATGCTGGAGGACTTCAAGAAAGACGTGAAGAACTCCCTTAGAGGACAAGTAGAAGCCTACAGAGAGGAATCGCAAAAATCCCTAAAGGAATTCCAGGAAATCATAAATAAACAATTAGAAGCCCATAGAGAGGAGTCACAAAAATCCCTGAAAGAATTCCAGGAAAACACAATCAAACAGTTGAAGGAATTAAAAATGGAAATAGAAGCAATCAAGAAAGAACACATGGAAACATCCGTGGATATTGAAAACCAAAAGAAGAGACAAGGAACTGTAGATACGAGCTTCACCAAGAGAATACAAGAGATGGAAGAGAGAATCTCAGGAGCAGAAGATTCCATAGAAATCATCGGCTCAACTGTCAAAGATAATGTAAAGCAGAAAAAGCTACTGGTCCAAAACATGCAAGAAATCCAGGACTCAATGAGAAGATCAAACTAAGGATAATAGGTATAGAAGAAAGTGAAGACTCCCAGATCAAAGGACTAGTAAATATCTTCAACAAAATAATAGAAGAAAACTTCCCTAACCTAAAGAAAGAGATACACATAAGCATACAAGAAGCCTACAAAACTCCAAATAGATTGGACCAGAAAAGAAACTCCTCCCATTACATAATAGTCAAAACACCAAACGCACAAAATAAAGAAAGAATATTAAAAGCAGTAAGGGAAAAAGGTCAAGTAACATATAAAGGCAGACCTATCAGAATCACAGCAGACTTTTCGCCAGAAACTATGAAAGCCAGAAGATCCTGGACAGATGTCATACAGATCCTAAGAGAACACAAATGCCAGCCCAGGTTACTGTATCCTGCAAAACACTCAATTAACATAGATGGAGAAACCAAGATATTCTATGACAAAACCAAATTTACACAATATCTTTCTACAAATCCAGCACTACAAAGGATAATAAATGGTAAAGCCCAACATAAGGAGGCAAGCTATACCCTAGAAGAAGCAAGAAACTAATCGTCTTGGCATCAAAGCAAAGAGAAGAAAAGCACACAAACATAACCTCATATCCAAATATGAATATAACAGGAAGCAATAATCACTATTCCTTAATATCTCTGAACATCAATGGTCTCAACTCCCCATTAAAAAGACATAGATTAACAAACTGGATAGGCAACAAGGACCCTGCATTCTGCTGCCTACAGGAAACACACCTCAGAGACAAAGACAGACACTACCTCAGAGTGAAAGGCTGGAAAACAACTTTCCAAGCAAATGGTTGGAAAAAGCAAGCTTGAGTAGCCATTCTAATATCAAATAAAATCAATTTTCGACTAAAAGTCATCAAAAAAGATAAGGAAGGACACGTCATATTCATCAAAGGAAAAATCCACCAAGATGTACTCTCAATCCTAAATATCTATGCCCCAAATACAAGGGCATCTACATACGTAAAAGAAACCTTACTAAAGCTCAAAACACACATTGCACCTCACACAATAATAGTAGGAGATTTCAACACCCCACTCTCATCAATGTACAGATCATGGAAACAGAAATTAAACAGAGACATAGACCGACTAAGAGAAGTCATGAGCCAAATGGACTTAACAGATATTTATAGAACATTCTATCCTAAAGCAAAAGGATATACCTTCTTCTTAGCTCCTCATGGTACGTTCTCCAAAATTGACCATATACTTGGTCAAAAAATGGGCCTCAACAGGTACAGAAAGGTAGAAATAATCCCATGCGTGCTATCAGACCACCACGGCCTAAAGCTGGTCTTCAACAACAATAAGGGAAGAATGCCCACATATACGTGGAAATTGAACAATGCTCTACTCAATGATAACCTGGTCAAGGAAGAAATAAAGAAATAAATTAAAGACTTTTTAGAATTTAATGAAAATTAAGGTACAACATACCCAAACTTATGGGACACAATGAAAGCTGTGCTAAGAGGAAAACTCAGAGCTCTGAGTGCCTGCAGAAAGAAAAAGGAAAGAGCATATGTCAGCAGCTTGACAGCACACCTAAAAGCTCTAGAACAAAAAGAAGCAAATACACACAGGAGGAGTAGCAGGCAGGAAATAATCAAACTCAGAGCTGAAATCAACCAAGTAGAAACAAAAAGGACCATAGAAAGAATCAACAGAACCAAAAGTTGGTTCTTTGAGAAAATCAACAAGATAGATAAACCCTGAGGCAGACTAACTCGAGGACACAGAGAGTGTGTCCAAATTAACAAAATCAGAAATGAAAAGGGAGACATAACAGATTCAGAGGAAATTCAAAAAATCATCAGATCTTACTATAAAAGCCTATATTCAACAAAACTTGAAAATCTGCAGGATTGGACAATTTCCTAGACAGATACCAGGTACTGAAGTTAAATCAGGAACAGATAAACCAGTTAAACAACCCCATAGTTCCTAAGGAAATAAGCAGTCATTAAAGGTCTCCCAACCAAAAAGAGCCCAGGTCCAGATGTGTTTAGTGCAGAATTCTATCAGACCTTCATAGAAGACCTCATGCCAATATTATCCAAACTATTCCACAAAATTGAAACAGATGGAGCACTACCGAATTCCTTCTATGAACGCACAATTACTCTTATACCTAAACCACACAAAGACCCAAAAAAGAAAGAGAACTTCAGACCAATTTCCCTTATGAATATCGACGAAAAAATACTCAATAAAATTCTGGCAATCCGAATCCAAGAGCACATCAAAACAATCATCCACCATGATCAAGTAGGCTTCATCCCAGGCATGCAGGGATGGTTTAATATACGGAAAACCATCAACGTGATCCATTATATAAACAAACTGAAAGAACAGAACCACATGATCATTTCATTAGATGCTGAGAAAGCATTTGACAAAATTCAACACCCCTTCATGATAAAAGTCCTGGAAAGAATAGGAATTCAAGGCCCATACCTAAACATAGTAAAAGCCATATACAGCAAACCAGTTGCTAACATTAAACTAAATGGAGAGAAACTTGAAGCAATCCCACTAAAATCAGGGACTAGACAAGGCTGCCCACTCTCTCCCTACTTATTCAATATAGTTCTTGAAGTTCTAGCCATAGCAATCAGACAACAAAAGGAGGTCAAGGGGATACAGATCGGAAAAGAAGAAGTCAAAATATCACTATTTGCAGATGATATGATAGTAAATTTAAGTGATTCCAAAAGTTCCACCAGAGAACTACTAAAGCTGATAAACAACTTCAGCAAAGTGGCTGGGTATAAAATTAACTCAAATAAATCAGTAGCCTTCCTCTACACAAAAGAGAAACAAGCCGAGAAAGAAATTAGAGAAACGACACCCTTCATAATAGACCCAAATAATATAAAGTACCTCGGTGTGACTTTAACCAAGCAAGTAAAAGATCTGTACAATAAGAACTTCAAGACTCTGAAGAAAGAAATTAAAGAAGACCTCAGAAGATGGAAAGATCTCCCATGCACATGGATTGGCAGGATTAATATAGTAAAAATGGCCATTTTACCAAAAGCGACCTACAGATTCAATGCAATCCTCATCAAAATACCAATCCAATTCTTCAAAGAGTTAGACAGAACAATGTACAAATTCATCTGGAATAAAAAAAAAAAAAAACCCAGGATAGCTAAAACTATCATCAACAATAAAGGACTTCAGGCGGAATCACTATCCCTGAACTCAAGCAGTATTACAGAGCAATAGTGATAAAAACTGCATGGTATTGGTACAGAGACAGACAGATAGACCAGTGGAACAGAATTGAAGACCCAGAAATGAACCCATACACCTATGGGCACTTGATTTTTGACAAAGGAGCCAAAACCATCAAATGGAAAAAAGACAGCATTTTCAGCAAATGGTGCTGGTTCAACTGGAGGTCAAGATGTAGAAGAATGCAGATTGATCCATGCTTATCACCCTGTACAAAGCTTAAGTCCAAGTGGAACAAGGACCTCCACATCAAACCAGATACACTCAAACTAATAGATGAAAAACTAGGGAAGCATCTGGAAAATATGGGCACTCGAAAAAAATTTCCTGAACAAAACACCAATGGCTTATGCTCTAAGATCAAGAATCGATACATGGGATCTCATAAAACTGCAAAGCTTCTGTAAGGCAAAGGACACTGTGGTTAGGACAAAACGGCAACCAACAGATTGGGAAAAGATCTTTACCAATCCTACAACAGATAAAAGGCTTATATCCAAAATATACGAAGAACTCAAGAAGTTAGACTGCAGGGAGACAAATAACCCTATTAAAAAATGGGGTTGAGAGCTAAACAAAGAATTCACAGCTGAGGAATGCCGAATAGCTGAGAAACACCTAAAGAAATGTTCAACATCGTTAGTCATAAGGGAAATGAAATCAAAACAACCCTGAGATTTCACCTTACACCAGTGAGAATGGCTAAGATCAAAAACTCAGGTGACACTAAATGCTGGCGAGGATGCAGAGAAAGAGGAACACTCCTCCATTGTTGGTGGGATTGCAGACTGGTACAACCATTCTGGAAATCAGTCTGGAGGTTCCTCAGAAAATTGGACATTGAACTGCCTGAGGATCCAGCTATACCTCTCTTTGGCATATATACCCAAAAGATGCCCCAACATATAAAAAAGACACATGCTCCACTATGTTCATTGCAGCCTTATTTATAATAGCCAGAAGCTGGAAAGAACCCAGATGCCCTTCAACAGAGGAATGGATACAGAAAATGTGGTACATCTACACAATGGAATATTACTCAGCTATCAAAAACAATGACTTTATGAAATTCGTAGGCAAATGGTTGGAACTGGAAAATATCATCCTGAGTGAGGTAACCCAATCACAGAAAAACACACGTGGTGTGCACTCATTGATAAGTGGCTATTAGCCCAAATGCTTGAATTACCCTAGATCCCTAGAACAAAGGAAACTCAAGACGGATGATCAAAATGTGAATGCTTCACTCCTTCTTTAAAAGGGGAACAAGAATACCCTTGGCAGGGAATAGAGAGGCAAAGATTAAAACAGAGGCAGAAGGAACACCCATTCAGAGCCTGCCCCACATGTGGCCCATACATATACAGCCATCCAATTAGACAAGATGGATGAAGCAAAGAAGGTCAGGCCAACAGGAACCAGATGTAGATCTCTCCTAAGAGACACAGCCAGAATACAGCAAATACAGAGGCGAATGCCAGCAGCAAACCACTGAACTGAGAATAGCAGCCCATTGAAGGAATCAGAGAAAGAACTGGAAGAGCTTGAAGGGGCTCGAGACCCCTTATGAACAACAATGCCAAGCAACCAGAGCTTCCAGGGACGCAGCCACTACCTAAAGACTATACATGGACTGACCCTGGACTCTGACCTCATAGGAAGCAATGAATATCCTAGTAAGAGCACCAGTGGAAGGGGAAGCCCTGGGTCCTGCTAAGACTGAACTCCCAGTGAACTAGATTGTTGGGGGGAAGGCGGCAATGGGGGGAGGATGGGGAGGGGAACACCCATAACGAAGGGGAGGGGGATGTTTGCCCGGAAACCGGGAAAGGGAATAACACTCGAAATGTAAATAAGAAATACTCAAGTTAATAAAAAAAAAAGAGAAGAAATATAAAAAAGATATTCTCTATTCTCTATTCTTCCTTCCTTATTGCCTCATTCTCCTTGGATATATCTTTAAAAGAGGAATCCTTCCTAAATAATTGCTTTCTCATATGGAAAGCAGTCATATTGGCTAGCATTACAGTAGTCAACTAGCCACCATGAGAAAGTTACCTGTGAGAAAGGAAGCACAAAAAAATGGACTACTGCAGTTGATGGATTGTCTTTGGGACATCTCCCTGAAATACTATTTGTTGGAGGTTTTACTCTTTTGTAACTCAACTACATCCCGTCACAGGATCAGATAGACTCTGTCAGAATACCTTAATATTTGAAAAGCACTTTGTGATTTACTGATCTTGTTTTATTTTTCCTTCCAGTTTATTGTCAATTTAATTCTCAAGATTACCAGGTATAATCAGCTACAATTTGAGAATAGTGTTCCCTACACCTTCAACAGTTTCTATATACCTAGTCCTATTAATTTTGTGAATCCAATCTATCTTAATAATAATTCATAAGAGTGGAAAATTATAGCCAAAATTTCTGTGTAAGCAAATTAGTACTCAATATGGTTGTGTAGTTACAGAGAAGTTTTTGTGTAGCAATTTCCTCTAAGATAAAGGTGTCCATTTTGGAGGAAAGCTTACTAAGGGACAGGAAGCAAGAAATAAATGTGACAAATAGTCCACCTTCCAAGGAAGATAAAGAAGACATAAGATAAGACAGATAAAACATTCCACCCTGTAGGGAACCTCATTAACTAAGGAAGCATATACCTCAAAGGCTCAAGGAAGTCCCTGAAAATGATCATATTCATCTGGCTTCATCTTCCCTAAGCATATATAAGTAGTAGGACTGCTGAGACACTTTCAGACAAGCTGAGATACCTAGCAGATGATCAGACCAGTCATGTTGTCTAGTAGAAACAGGCAAACCATCTAAAAGTAATTCTCCATTTTATCCAACTGCCTGCAGATTGTGCAGTGTGCTCCAGGTTTCCATTTTGCCTGAGCTGTCACCAATGATGGGATTGGCTTTTAGTAATACTGCTGTCTTTGAGTCATTTCTACTACCATAATTAACTCCTCACTAATTTTCTTAAAACTGACCCAAATAAAACTCATTGGTTTATCAAGTTAGACTTTGCTTGTATGTGTACTTTGCTCTGTTATCAATTCTCTATCTGGGAAAGCAAGTATTTGTTCATATCTCCCAAAGAAGAGTGTCAAAGAACAAATGTTACCATTTTTAACATCAATTTTCTGCTTAGAAAATATGTTCATGAAACATTAGACTGTAAAAGTGATTGAAAAAACTTTTAAGTGCAACAAAAAATATAGAGAACTTTGATCTGTTTAATAATGATAATAAATATCATATTCATATTTGCATGTTTTTTCTGTAGCACTCAATTTTTGTGAATTCTGTCTGAAAAATGTAATTAAATCATTATGAGGGAAGAAATGCTTATATATATCCTAGTCTCTCATACCAACTTTTGTCCTAGTTGGGGTTTCTATTGCTGTGAAGAGACACTATGAGCACAATAACTTCTATAAGGAAATATGTTATTGGTACTGGCTTATATTTCAGTGGCTTAATCTATGTATCATCAGAGCAAAAAGTACTGCTGCACTACAGAAGACATAGTGTTGGAGAACTAGCTCAGATTTCTATATCCAGATCAACAAGCATCAGGAAGAAAATGAAACACTGGGCCTGGCTAGAACATCAGAGCTCCTCAGTTATACACTTCCTCCAATGAGCCATATCTACACCAACAGGCCACATCTCCTAAAAGCAACACTCCCTATTGGGCCTATGAGGGTGATTTTCATTCAAACCATCACATGAAGCAATAGTCTCTCAGATGAATCCAGAGTTACAGTTGGATGAAACATAAAACTAACATCCAAAATTAATGGAATCACTGTGTCAGGTGATATACTGTAGGGAAGGGGAAACCAAAACAAAGCTCTACCAATATCAGGTATTTTTTTACCTGGGAGAATAAATCACTGTCTTTTTCCAGGATGGAAGGGTCTCTGGAAAATGTGCTCTAAGATAAAGGCAGTGTTATTTTTCTCCTGATGGCACTCAAGACTTAAAGGATAGCTAGATCACAGCTTGCAATCCGTGGCAATGCAGGTTTAAACCCATGTATCCCCTACTGTTGCACAGATCTCTAGCTGATATTAGAAATTACTAAAATGTTATTTTTTCACTCTGTTCTAGCATAAGTAGGATTCCTGTTCTAAAATATGCTATTTGAGGTGTGGCAGATATAGGTAAGGGCAATTCCCTGGCCATCAATGCTAACTGATGTTAGTGCAATTTTAAAAGTGAGATTTTTTTCTTTATCCCAACTAGCTTCCAGATAAATTAGTCCCAGGCTATAGCATTTATTCAATCAAAAATTATAACACAATATAATCAGTATTCTATTTTAATCTTCTAAACTAATATGTCTACTTCCAAGCCCAAATTCCTGAGATATTAGCATTTTAGTATTCATCTGGCTTTCTCTTCTCCCGGTATGTTCTTCATGGTGTGTCCTAAACTGTCTCCTCATGAAAATTCCTCTCCTTACCCCTGCTCCGCTGGATGGAACTGGAAATCCAGCCCTATTCTCTGCTCTGCTTAGCCATTGGCCGATCAGCTTTTATTGAAAAATCAGATAATAAGTTAGGAGCAATATTACACAACATTGAGGCAAGACATATTTAGTATAAGAATTACAGTGTCACCATATATGGGGCAGAGAAACCAGTATTTATAATACAAGGATAATCTTTACACAGTGCACAGTAACATGATGCCTACAAGCTGGTACTACGTATGATAGCTCTACTTATAATATTAGAGCAGTAAAGCTCTGGGTTGTATCTGTGATACATGAGATCTACAAAACAAATGGCAATGATGCACAATGAAACAGAAGTTCATCCAACATGATGCAATTGTGTCTCATAATTCATCTGTGAGCATAGCTAAGTATACTTGAATTTTTTTGGAGAATAAAGAAGCATGTCCTTTGACTACTATGGCTGATATTGAGCTAAGTTGCATATTTGAATCTAACAGCACAATTCTGGGTTTCTTTACACTGTGGGGAATGAGTGCACTCAGAGTTACCTCAAAAATGGTATTGACATAGGCCATAATTAGAGTTTGACCTACCAGTTCCTACATTTCACGTAATGATGAGTGCCTAGGTGTCTAGGGGTTCATCTGAAAATCTTTCCTGTTGCCTAGGTGTCAAAGCCATCAGTTTCTATCTGGTACCTGGTCTCACAAGAGCAGAACCTACAAGGCATTACCTCCAAGGCAATCCTCAGTGCTAGCTTTCCTGTCCTGTTATTCGGTGGCTTAAATATTGCTTCCTACGTTGAACAAAGAGTAGTGAAGTCCTTTAGCCATTGTTCCAGATGCTCAGTCCATGGGACATTCTATGTCCATAAAAGTCTTCAGGGTTTGTCCATGATTTTGTTTTTGTTTTTGTTTTTGCTTCTTTTGTTTTGTTTCTTAATCATGGTAGGTCTAATCCTGGATTTCAAGCTTAAAATGTAGGTTTAACACCTTTAGGAAAGTATTTCTCTCTATGTCAGGCTACTTAAGCTGGAGACACATTATTTCCTTTAACAGTGCATCTTTTATTTTATTATAACAAATCCAGATCTCTTGTACCTAATCTAAGTTTAGATCTTATGATGCCAAATGGATACCTGTTTACCTTGGTATATCTCTAAGTGTGATCTCATAAGGATATAATGTAGCCACCATCTCCCGTCAACTTTCTCTAAATATTTGATTTGTACTCAATGCAATTACAACATAAAAGATATACTAGAAAGCCTTTTCACTGAATTGTTTGGAGAAACTGAATGTTCGTATACAGAATGAAGAAGTAAAACTTTATCTTCTTTCATATAAAAACTCAACCCAAAACAGATAAAAGACTTAAAATGAGACCCAAAACTATGAAAATATTTGAAGTAAGAAAGATATGTATCAGAACACACACACACACACACACATATGTATGTATATATATATATATATATATATATATGGTTCATCTATGAGCACAGGTATATGCATTTGGATCATTTTTGGAGAATGTGGAAGCAGTGACAGGTGTGTATGTTTGTGTGTGTGTGTGTGTGTGTGTTTGTGTGTGTGTGATATTTAACTTCACAAGCACAAATAATAAAACCAAAAAAAAAGATAAATGGTACTGTATCAAACTCAATATTTTCTATACAGCAAATGGAACAAATTTGAAGTACCTATAGTTACACAGGGAGCATCTGAAAATTACCACCTAATAAGAATTAACTTCTAAAATATATAGGAATTCACACAAATTCACAGATAACAACAATATTCTACCAAAAAATGGATAACTAAGTGTCTCTCAAAGAATACATAGAAATAGGAAACATGTAGGTATAAACAAAGTGATTCTCAGAATTAGTCCTCATCATGAAAATACAAATTAAACCAAAATGGGACATCTTACTCCAAGAGGATAGCTATAAATAAAGAAGACAAAACCATTATAATCCAGTAATAAAAAAATTCAGGAAAGTTAGATTTTGTACATACTGTTTGTGGGAATGTAAATGATCTGTCACTAAAGAAAGGTCTGAATTCAATCAACATAAAATGGTAATGTAACTTGGTAATTCCAGTAGAGGATATATCCAGAGAAAATGAAATAAGTAGAGTCTGAGTCTTATGAGCCTACATGTTTACTGTCATATGATTTGTAAAAGCCAAGATGATAGAATTAACATAGTTATCCACTGGCAAATGAGCAGATAAATAACATAGCACATATACAAAATGAAATACTAATCAGCATTTAAAATGAATGATACCCCACCTTTTGCAGCAACACATATTGTTCTGGGAGATATCATCTTAAATATCAGTCTCACTCACATGTGGAAACTAATATGTTGCCTTAAATTTTAAAGAATAGGCTGGATGTGGTGGTACATTTGTTTAAGAACAGAATTTTGGAGGAAGAAGCAGGCAGATTTCTGAGACTAAGGACAGCCTGACCTACATAGTGAACTCCAGGATAGACATAGTTATTTACTAAGACCATGTCGAAAAATGAGAGAAAGAGAAGAAAGAGCATAAAATGTGAATCCCTCTCTCTCTCTCTCTCTCTCTCTCTCTCTCTCTCTCTCTCTCTCTCTCTCTGTGTGTGTGTGTGTGTGTGTGTGTGTGTGTGTGTGTGTGTAAAATTAAGTTATTTTCATAGGAAAACTTTATGGTAGCAGGCAGACATGGATAGTAGTAACAATTAAAATAATTTGGTATACATAACAATTTATTTTGCCAAGTCCATAATAAGGCTAATTCACAAAGATGGTCTAGCTACTGCATCATTATAGAACTAGTATCATTAAGCACCAACAGGTTGCCAAGAATGCTTAGTTGTATTTCTCTACCTGCACCATCTTTAAAACAAACAAACATTTAATCTAGTTTCTAATCTTAAAATTTATATTGTTCCTCTGATTCTGCCTTAATTGATTTATATATTTGTCTGTAAACTCATAACTAACAGTGAATTCAAATCTATAACACATAGACTAGGCTGGGAGACCATCATGTTCGTTTTTATTCCCTGTTCCATAATATAAAAATGCTATTTGTCAAATTGTTCTATGCATTAACCCTAATTTCTGCAATATAAGTTTTATGGGAGCAATGATTATCAGCTAAGCGTGTTGTTCATCTTTTCTAAACAAAGAACAACTAAAACCTCAAATAGATAGTATGGAAAAATCACAAGTATTTGAGAAGATGACAGAATTTAAATATTAGAAATTTCAGAAAGATATCTCTTTACCGTGTTGATTTTTTATCAATATATTTGTATGTACAGTGAGGAGCATGTATATATATATATGTGTGCCCATGTGCATGCTTGATTGTGTGTGTGTGTGTGTGTGTGTGTGTGTGTTTGTGTGTGTGTGTGATCTTCCACCATGGGAATTCTGTGATCCAACTCAGATCATCAGCTTTAGTAGTAAGCTACTAAAGTACTGTTACTCACTGAGCCATATCACTGGCCCTATTTTGCTAATGCTTTAGAAATAAAATATAATTAATACATATATCCTATATTTCAAAGGCAAATGTTAACAGAAATGAGTCAATAATTGATTTTAGTTAAGGAAATCTGCAACTATGAATATTGAATATAAATTTCTTCTTACATGCTTAAGAATAAATTACTTTTTAAATATATTTTCACAGAGTTCACAACTATGTCTTCTGTTTTAGAAAGAGCTTGAAATATCCTTTCCATGGAGAATGAAGTGTATAATGACCATTTACCTTCATTTGAATTCATTGAGTAATAATGAGGTATAATTCAAAAAGGCACTTGAGAGGGAAAATATGCCAAAAATCAGTATAAACTGGAATTGTTGCCAGTAAAAGACAGATGCAAAGCAAAAATATTTGCATTAGATTAAAAAATAGAAAACAACATTCCAGTTCAGACTCGGCCTATTAAGAAACAACCACACATCAACATTTGAAGAAATAGTTTTGTAGGGTGCTTTCAATATCCTTAATATTTTGCAGGATATATCAACTATGGTACAAAAGTTGTCATAAATCACAGGATCATATTCTATTAATGCAATATTTCTCAATGCTGTTTTTAAAGTAACAGACCATGATATATTTTTCTAACTAACAGTTTATACTTTATCTCATAAAACAAAGCCACCTTCTTAAAATATGGTCAATGATTTAACTTCATTTTAAAGTACAACTGGTAAAACAAAACAAAACTCTCATCATTTTGCTCTTATCATGTATGCAGATATATGTTTAACCAACCAAACTTTTCAAATAAGTGGTTTTGGCTTAAAAGAATGGTTGCAACACTTCTCATGTTTTGTTTTTATTTTTGAACAAAAACATGTGAGTCTTTCTGTGTGTATCTGCTTGTATATATCACTTGTGTGTAGGTGCCCTAGAATCAACATAGTGCCAAATCCCCTGGAGCTAGAATAACACGTCATGAAACATTTGGCTTGGGTGCTTGAAAGCAAAGCTAGGTTCTCTACAAGAATGCCAAGAATTCTTAACCATTAAACACCACTCCAACACTGTGTAATGGATTCTTAAGGTAAAAACTGAGACTAAACTTTAGTTGTTCAGAATATACATCTGGTTTAAACAAATTAGTTGTCAATCAACTCCTTATCATTTCAAAGAGTAAAAGTAATTATTTTCATCAGTTTTTAATTTTTATCCAGATATTTAAAATATACCTACATTAAGTTTTTTTTAGCATTCCAAATTAGCAGGTATTAATATAGGTAAGGAGTAGTTTGTATTTCAAATACAAACCATTTCTTCCCATAACTTTAAGGAGCCAATTATTAGTGCCTTCAGGTTTGTAGAGTATTAGAAAAGAGTAGTCAACAACAAAAGGAGAAAGAGTAAAGATTCACAAGGCCTTCAAAATATTGTTTTCTTTGACTTTTCCCACAACTTTAAGAGAAAAGTTCAAGTTTTATTATCATGAAATTACAAGGTAGAAGTTAGTCAATTCTGATTGATTGGTGACATTAACTTAAAGAACAAATAATCAAGCTTCTTAATCTACACAGTAACCAACTCACCTTACAAAAATGTTCTAAAGAGGTAATTGTGCTCCCCTCTTTGGCTATCAGACTATTAAAAGAATGTCATTAACATTTTTTCAGTAATCACCTACTAGTAGAAGTGAATAAAGCCCTGGGAGGATCCAGAGGAGAAAGATCTCTTGAGAAGAAAGATTTAAAACTTGTCATGTGAGCTTTCAATATAAACTCAGAGCTAGGATGGGGGTGGGAGACCACATCCTGCCAGACTGCTTAGTTATGTAATTCTCAGCTAGGATCCTTGAAAATACACTTGAGGAAATTATTGGATCTCCTTTTTCCTCTTTCCCCATTTTTCTGCTTTTACCAATTCTGCTCCTTGGAACTTGTCTTGTTGAGGGGCACAGACTCTTAATACTTTCATTAAGTCCACAAGCAACACACACACACACACACACACACACACACACACACACACACAAACACACATTAATTCATGTGTATTAAAAAATTCTTTCTTTGGGTGACTACAGGATGATCTCTGTGAAAGGAATGTCTCTAAAGCACTTAATGTAAAGTAACTTATTTGCCTGATATGATTGTCATCTCTGAGGCTTACTGCTGAACAAACTCTCCCTTTCTAGCTCTTTCTGAACTGTAGCTAGTTGGTTCAACTCAGCTATTCTGACTCAAACTTCTCTCCAAGCTGATTGATTCAATCTGGCTTCTCTTAGCTTCTCACTGTATTGCTCTGTTTGGTCTCAAAATAATTAACTCTGGTAATTTATTCTTTTTTTTTTTTTTGGTTCCTTCTTATTCTCTCACATCAGCTGCTGTTGCTGCTGCAGAAACTGAATAGAACTGAATTCAACTCCACTGCACTGCCACCTGTGTTGACCCACTGAACTGAACTCAACTGACTGAACAGAACAAACTGAAGGACCCTAGTTCTTGCTGAAGTATAAGAGCTATTAAGAGGCTTGGCCTGGTAGAACATAGGTAGGTTATGGTGTCAAGGCTAGGCCAAGTTCCATTCTCCACCCACAGTTCTTGGGAGGAACAGGGACATTCTTGAAAACTCTCAGAATGTACTGAGTGATAGTCCCCTGAACCTCTGGTCCCAGATAGAGTCAATACATTTAAACTGTAACCTTGCTGATATAACCTGTACCCCTAAGAAGTATAAAAAACTGCTTGCTATAGCCATTTTAGGCCACCTTCTAGTAACTCACCACAAGGAACTGATTGAAGGTTGACCCTGATGGACCGGAAAATTAAACCTCTTGCGTTTGCATCAAACTCCATTCTTGTACCTCACATGCAGGCAGGCGGGTCCTCCCGGTAGTTAAGACTCACTTCGAGCCTTACACAGCAAGTCTCTCTCTTTTAATTGCTCTTAAACAGCTTTTCTTTCCTGTGCTGTTCTTCTAAAAGTTAGATGTATCCTCTCTCTCTTTCCTTGTGTAAAATATTTGCCTGACTCATCATCTTGTAGGCTTCTCACTTACATATCACTTTCAAATATTGCTGCTTCCCTCCATAAGCTAAATTTATTTAGCTAAATTTGGGATTAAAAGTGTGGACTAATGGCATATATGTATTCCACTTAGAGTGGCCCCATTGCTGGATTAATACTCCTCTACAATTTAAGATTTGAACAACACACAAAGAATGTTAACATGTTGCATTGTGGAGAAATGATTGCTTTAACTTTTTGTCTCACACACATGAATTATCATGTACATGGCCATACTAAAGAACCAGTATCATAAATTTTAAGTTTTTCTATATTGGCCAAAAATGATTGGAATAATTTGGAGAAATTTTTAGATTCAGATCATGAGCACATGCAATTTAGAAACATGATTCATTTATCAGATCTATAGAATATAAAACTAAATGGAATAATACAATTTAATTATTTTTATGTGCATTTGTCTTTTGACATATACATGCCACAGCACACATATGAAAGTCAAAGGATAACTTCAGGAAATTCGTTATATTCTTTTACCATGTGGGGCCTATAGATTAAACTAAACTCATCAGGCTTGATGGCAAGTACATTTAATTCCATCTTGTTGGCCCTAACTACACAGAATACTTAAAACATGTAACAAGCAAGACAATTTTCTAAGGATTCCAATTAAGAAGTGTGTTGTCATTATAGAAAGTAATTTGGGAATAATATTGAGTGCATTTAGATATATTACTCTTAAATATTATATGTAATATTTGTATGATTTTCCTTTGTGTAATGCTAAAATTTATTTCACTAAGCATGATATTTGTCTCTCTGCTTTTTGAATGACAAGCCTTAATAGAAGGGAACAAATATAAAAATGATGGTTTAAATCCAGTAAAATAAAATGGGTCCTTCTAGAGATAATATTAAGGAGTCTTACTATAATTTTTAGAATGGGGAATTCCAAAATACATGTATTAAGGAGTATGCAATACATACACATTTTCATAGATTTATGATGAAAGCAACACAGGGAGCCAGGTAAATCAGCCATGTTAAATGTTTTAATTTCTAACAATATTAGAACTTACATGAATATAAAAAAAGAAGGTCATGTGTAGAGAACAAAGGACACTCTAAGGTAATATATACAACTAATACTGAAAAAGTTCAGGACATTGTTTTCTATAAGTACTTTAGTCTTTCTGTATCTGCTAATGTTGCTGTTAGTAAAAATGTTAACACACTGGACCTTCATTATCCTGCTACCTCTCTGCTGATCTTCATAAGAACTGGAGATCCAGAAGCATACAAATCAGATTCCCTCCTTGTAGCCATTCCCCCATCTGCCAAGTCTTCTGGGGCATGCCTAGCTGCCTTGATCATCCTGCTGTACCCCTGGACCTCCTTTATCCAGGCACATCTCTGCCCATGATCATCTCCACCCATTTCCATCAGACCTGTGGATCCAGAAGCATACAGGTTAGATTGTCTCACTGCACCCATTTCCCCTGCACTCCCAAGGTCTCTGGAGCATATCCAGATTCCCAGAGCAGGTTACAGTCTTCCCAGCAGATACACGGTAACACCTCTCTGCCTGCATTTTCCCCATCAAATATCCCTCCTACAGTGTCTACAAGACCATACCCAACTGCTGGGAGACTTGCACTACCCACAGAATTCCATTGTCCAGCAAAAGGATGGACACAAGGACTGCCACACCAGGATCATTGCAGCTAGAAACTGTCCCAAAACATGCTACAACAGGAAAATTGAGGGACAATTGGATGCCTAAGGCCAGTATAAGAACATAATCAAGAAAAGCCATTGCCTTCTTCCTCGGTGCTGCCTGCGAGGTGGCTGCCATCTGTTTTGCAGCATCATGGCTGCCCTTCGGCCTCTAATGAAGCCCAAGATCATCCAAAAGAGGACCAAGAAGTTCATCAGGCACCAGTCGGACCGATATGTGAAAATTAAGCGAAACTGGCGGAAACCCAGAGGCATCAACAACAGGGTGCGGAGAAGATTCAAGGGCCAGATCCTGGTGCCCAACATTGGTTACGGGAATAACAAGAAAACCAAGCACATGCTGCCTAGCTGCTTCCGAAAGTTTCTGGTCCACAATGTCAAGGAGCTGGAAGTGCTGCTGATGTGCAGCAAATCTTACTGTGCTGAGATTGCTCACAATGTGTCCTCTAAGAACCGAAAAGCCATCTTAGAAAGAGCAGCACAGCTGGCCATCAGAGTCACCAATCCCAACGACAGGCTATGCAGCAAAGAGAATGAATAGATGGCCTGTGTGCCTGTTATGTGTTCAAATAAAACCACAAAAACTGAAAAAAAGAAAAGAAAAGAAAAGAAAAGCCAATGCCATATGATACATTCAGAGCTATCATACTACAGCAAACCATGGATAACTTAACACAAACAAAGCATAGTAAAATGACCTTCAATGAAACCTCATTAGATAAAAGTGGTCTTTAAAGAGAAAATAACTAAATCCCTCAAATAGATACAGGAAAATACAAACATATAGAGGACATTAAAATGGAAGCAAATAAATTTCTTTTGTTTTATTTATTTTTTCTTTTATTTTTTCTTTTATGGGATATTTTATTTATTTACATTTCAAATGTTATGCCCTTTCCTGGTTTCCCCTCTAGAAACCCTCTATACAACCCCCTCCCCCTACTTCTATGAAGGTGTACCCCAACCTAAATTACCTACTCCCTCTCACCTCATAGCCCTGGCATTTCCCTACCCTGGTGCATCTAGCCTTCACAGGACCAAGGGCCTCTCCTCTCACTGATGCTCAACAGGGTCATTCTCTGCTACATATGCGGCTAGAGCCATGGGTCATTCCATGTGTATTCTTTGGTTGGTGGTTTAGTCCCTGGGAACTCTGAGGGGTCTGTTTGATTGATTTTGTTGTTCTCCCTATAGGGTTGCAAACCAATTCAGCTCCTTCAGTCCTTTTTCTAACTCCTCCATTGGGGACCCTGCTCTCAGTGCAATAGTTAAATGAGAGCATCCACCTCTGTATTTGTCAGGCTCTGGCAGAGCCTCTCAGGAGATAGGTATATTGGGCTCCTGCCAGAATGCACTTCTTGGAATCCACAATACTGTCTGTGTTTGGTGATTCTATATGGGATGGATCCCCATGTAGGCAATCTCTGGAAGGCTTTTATTTTGGTCTTCACTCTACTCTTTGTTTCCATATTTCCTCCTGAGAGTATTTTATTCTCCCTTGTAAGAAGGACTAAAACATCCACACTTTGGTCTTCATTCTTTTTGGACTTTATGTGGTCTTTAAATTGTATCTTGGGTATTCCAAGCATTTGGTCTAATATCTACTTATCAGTGAGTACATACCATGTGTGTTCTTTTGTGATTGAGATACCTCACTCAGGATGATATTTTCCAGTCCTATTCATTACATGAAGTCATTGTTTTTAATAAGCTGACTAGTACTCTACTCTATAAATGTACCACATTTTCTGTATCCATTCCTCTGTTGAAGGGCATCTGGGTTCTTTCCAGCTTCTGGATATTATAAATAAGGCTGCTATGAACATAGTGGAGCATGTGTCTTCGTTGTATGTTGGGGCATCTTTTGGGTATGTGCTCAAGAGAGGTATAGCTGAGTCCTCAGGTAGTTCAATGTCCAATTTTCTGAGGAACTTCCAGACTGATTTCCAGAGTGGTTGTACCAGTCTGCAATCCCACCAACAATAGATTAGTGTTCCTCTTTCTCCGCATCCTCGCCAGCATTTGCTGTCACCTGAGTTTTTGATCTTAGCCATTCTGACTGGTGTGAGATGGAGTCTCAGGGTTGTTTTGATTTGCATTTGCCCGATGACTAAGGATGTTGAACATTTTTTAGGTACTTGCGGCAAGTCGATATTCCTGGATAGGGAATTATTTGTTTATCTCTGTACCCCAGTTTTAATAGGATTATTTGATTGTCTGGAGTTTAACTTCCTGGGAGATATATATATATATATATATATATATATATATATATATATATATATATATATATATCAGGGCTCTATCAGATGTAGGATTGATAAAGATCTTTTCTACAGAAATATGATAAAATATAATTAGATAGGTGAAAAAATAAATGAAAGTGCTCAAGACCTGAAAGTAGAAATAGAAGCAATAAAGAAAACACAAACTGAGGGAAACCTGGAGATGGGTACCCTAGGGAAGAGATCAGGAACAACATATCCAAGCATTACCAACCAAATATAATAGATGGAAGAGAGAATCTCAGGCATAGAAGATATAATAGAAGAAATTGAAACATCCATCAAAGAAAATGTTAAAACTAAAGAATTCCTGACACAAAACATCTGGGATACCAATGAAAATGCCTAACCTAAGAAAAATAGGAATAGAAAAAGGTAAAGAATTCCAGCTCCAGGGACCAGAATATATTTTCAACAAAATCATAAAAGAATACTACCAAACCTAGAGATAGAGATGCCTATAAACATATTAGAATTTTGCAGAATATCAGTTACACTTGGCCAGAAAAGAAAATATTCCTGCCACATGAAAATCAAAACACTAAGTGTACAGAACAAAGAAAGCATATTAAAGACAGGGAAAAGGCCAGGTGACATAAACAAACCTATTACCACCAACTTCTCAAGAGACTCTAAAAGACAGAAGGGCCCAGAGAGATGTCTAGCAGCCTCAACAAGAAAACAGCAACAACAACAACAACAACAACAACAACAACAACAACAACTCACAGATGTTAACCTAGACTACTATACCCAGCAAAACTCCCAATCACCATAGATGGAGAAAAACAGATATTTCTAGACAAGTCCAAATTTGAATAACATATATCCATAAATCCAACCCTATAGAAAACACTAGAAGGAAAACGCCAACCAAGGAGAATAACTACACCCAAGATAACACAGTAAAAAAGTAGTTACATATCAGTAAAATCAAAAGAAGGGAGGCACATGCACGAAAGCACATAATACCATCCCTTCCTCCTCCTCCTCCTCCTGCTCCTCCTCGTCCATTACCACCACCAGCACCATGACCACCAAAACAACAAAAAATAACAGGAATTAACAATTCTTGGTCACTGCTTTCTCCAGTGAGAGAGATAGGTTATTTATCTAATGCAAATTTTTGCTACATAAAAGTTCTTGGTAGTAGTATTTCCTTATTTTCACTAAAGGACATTTCTAAAAGTTTAATGTCTTAAACCAATGAATTTCTTTCCTTAGACATATAAAGAATATCTATAACTAAGTTCCTTTAGTTGCTGGTTAGAGGTTCTATCTAGAAAGTCACAACACTTTTTTCGATTGGTTTATCATTTCTACTATACAAAATATTCTGAAACTAGCCCCTGTGGTTGATGATATCTACATACATATACATTGGTTCAAATTGTAGTTAAACTGGATCATGATTTGTGTTGGATCATGGTTTAGCAGAAAAAGAGAAAATGAGTGTTAAAAAAATTAGTTTCTAAAACTGTTAAATGAACTGAAAAAATAAATGTGTGTGTGTATGTGTGTGTGTGTGTGTGTGTGTACAAAACCAGCAAGTTTAAATATTATTGCTAAATAATGTAGCTCAAATTTGTTTCAAGGTTTAGGATATTGTGCCTCTCCCATATCTGCAGTAAACTAAGTCTTTTTAATGTGCAAGGAAATGGAAATTATCTTAACATAGGGCAAGTGAAATATACCATCTACAAGTTGCCATGGTTTCAGTTTAACAGAAAAATAAACGTGGAAGGTTACCAATAAGTTTTAAAAGTATTACTTTTTACAAAAAAGAAAAACTATCAGTGTAGTATAAAATCCCAATGAGACTTAGAACAATACAGGCACTTTGAAAATTACAAAACCATTAGTCAATACCTTATTAAACTGATTTATTACCTTTTCCTGCCACTGCCACTGTTCTTAGCTGCTCATAAGGTTCCAGTCAAGAAATGAGATTATGACTATTTGTTAGTTGGTTTTACAGACTACTTTCTTAGAAAATAAATTAAATTAGAAATCGATCTTTTTTCATGCCACTTCTCAACTATTACCAATCTGAAAGGTTCATGTTCTGGTAGAAGATTATTCTTTCTTCCTCTGAAGTAACATTGAGTATAGTCAGTCAATAGATATAAAGGGGTACTCAGTTGCAAAAAATTAAAACCTCTTTTTAAAGTGGTTGAAAATCAGCCAAGCAAAATCTTTACAAAAGTCAACACTTCTTAAGTCATATTCTAGTTGCATATAACCAGTCTTCATTATGAAAGTCCAAAGGAAATTTTGATCTCTCACATGTGAATTTCCATTTGGGTCACATGACTCTACACTCCATGGATTATTCATTTGATCAGATAAGACCAACATCATGGTTGATTTACATTCACTCAGTCTGCTTTAATGCTATTTCTGATAGGATCATTTTGGAATTTGTTACATACACCTATACACAAAGATGTGGCAGGTAACTGATGTCCCCTCAAAATATTCATGAACTCATTTCCAAAGTTGTGGCTGAGTGGCCGATGGAAATTAATTGTAGGCAGATTACCATAAACAGAAATAAATTTGGACTATCCAGCTGAATCCAATGAATCACAGGGATTCTTTAAAGTATAAGAAGTCAGAGAAGTGATAACAAAAGGGCCAAAGAAACATTATGCTCATTGTTTTGATTGAACACCATGTATGAGGCTACAAAGGAAGACTGAAGGTGACCTTAAAAGGAGAAGAAAATGGATTATTACTTAGAGCCTTCCTAAAGAGAACAGCTTCCTGATACTGTTATTTTGGTCCAGTAAGCCTAAGTTGGCACCAATAACAATTCCAGGTATGGATTTCTTTTTGCGGAGCAGGTCTTAAATCATATTTGAGAATGGGGTCACCGATAGAGGAGTTAGAGAAAGGACTGAAGGAGCAACCCCACAGTAAGAACAACAATATCAACTAACCAGACCTCCCAGCGCTCCCAGGAACTAAACCACTAATCAAAGAGCACACATGGACTGACCCATGGCTCCAAAAGCACATGTAGCAGAGTATGTCCTTGTTGGACATCAATGGGAGGAGAGGCCCTTGATCCTGTGAAGGCTAAATGCACCAGTGTAGGGGAATGTCAAGGCGGGAAGGCAGAAGGGAGTGGGCGGCAGAGTACCCTCATAGAAGCAGGGGTGAGGGGGAATGAGATAGAGGCTTTCTTTAGGGGAAACCTGGAAAGGGGATAACATTTAAAATGTAAATAAAGATAATATCCTATAAAAGAAATCCAACCCCCCCCCCCAAATCGTATTTGAAAGTGCTTGATTCCCAGCATATTTGTACTGATCTTGCATCAGTAAGGATGTCTTACCAGATTAGTCATTATTATAGCTCCAAGATTTCAAGAGAGATACGCTTTTTCATTATTTTTCTCTGTAAGTTCCATGCATAGGACCTTCCAGCACCAATGAAAACTAGCCAATAAGGATAAAGCTTCTAGATGAGTCCCAGTTTTATTTTTCTGTTCTATGATTCAAGAATATTTCTTCAGCAATATGGCTTTACTCTCTATTTGCAGAGTGTAACTAGGAGTGATAGCAATAGCCTACTATGTTTTGGGTGAGGTCTATGGGAACTCATTGGACAGTAAATTCAAGGGAGGCAATTCATTCTTGGCACTAGACTCATTGTTGTAGTCTGTGGTATCTGGCCAAGGCATTGTCACCCCCATTGTAAGGTCACTCCATCGATACACTATATAGATATAACATAGGCCCTAGAGTAGAACCTCTTAATATTTTATAAATGAACATAGCATTAAATTGACTCCTGACTCCTAATTTCTACATTCATGGATTAGTACATAGCTCATATCACAAATTAATCACTGTTTTATAGATTACTAAAGTCAAGAGTACTTTTGTTGTTGCTACTGTTTATGTCCCTTATTGTTACAGTTTTCAGAGAAATTTTGAACAAAAGAGTTAAAAATGAAAATGGACAAATGATTTTTGTTCATTCCATATTGAGTTAAATGCTTTTCATTAAGACAGTCTCTCTGTTGCTCAATGTTCCCTTCCATTTACTGTTCCAGTGAGGGTACTACATGAGTATAAGAAAGTATTTAGTAAAATAATCAACAAGCTTATCAGAAGTTATTTAGAGAAGGAGTAATAGTGGAATCAGAAAGACTGCTGCTCCATATCCAACCAGAAAAATGAGGCAGACCATTTAAAGGGTCAAGACCATATTGTTTTACGTAATCTAAACATTATGCCTGACTTTTCTTTTAGACAGAACATGTGGGCATACACATGAAAATTGGAAAAATAGGGACTGTATTGTGAACTCTGACGGGTTTTGTTTCTACTGGTTTTGTTTGTTTTTACTTTAGCAAGTGGTTTCCTATGTTGTAAAATGTCCAAAATAGCCTCCTTATGTACTTGTGAGACCTCAATCAGAAACTTATGCAAATTCTTTAATCAGTATTAGTGATAAATATTATGCAATATACAATGTTTTTTCCAGGGCATCATGTATGTGTTCATGAGTGCAGGCACCTGCAGAGCCTAGAAACCTATGATATGCCTGAAGCTGGACTTATAGGTAAATTTGTGCTGAATGACTTGAATACTTGAAATGAAACTTGCATCCCCTGCAAGGCCTGTGTGTGTTCTTATCCACTGAGATGTCTCTCCAGTCCTAACTTTTCTTTCTTTATTTTTATTATTGACATCTGAAGGGAATTCAACTTATTTTAATAGCTATACGTTCACTTCTTCCAAGAATAAGTTAATGACTAAATTTCTCAGATAAATACATTAATTGCTTGTTTGTAATCGTGTGTTGAACCATGTTTTATCAATTAAGAATATAGATGATAATGAAGATTACAACATCAATAGTAGAGTATCTTTTTCATCCTCCCTTTCATGTGACAGAAAAAGAGATCTATCAAATTTTCAGATTTCAAGTAATATGCAAGATGGGCTGGGGATATATGGAATGTTTATTGTGTTTCTACTATCTCACTGGTTTTGGGACTCCCAATAGTACTCCATGTTTCTATCAGTTTTCTTTATAATTCATCTTTTCTTAATCATTAAAGGCTTCTTTATTTAAGTTTCCGTAAATGCTGTGTTTTGCCACCTAATGTCTGTGTGTTTGAAGTATTTGCCAGAGAAGCACTGGATGCACAAATGCACTGTGTAATTGTTGAGGTCCAGAAGTGTTCCTTAAAATCTACCTTCCTGGACTGAAAGAGAGGCTGTGCATCCTCTGACCGAAAGTGCCTAGCATGTTCATCTCCCTAAGTGGAAAGCCATGTCACTTGCATCCAGAAGGTAATGTAGAGTATGCCAAAAGAGAAGTAAAAAATTTCCAGTAATATTTTTGTATCTAGAAATATCAGGTAATCAATTGTTTCCATTATCTTTCATGAGCTCATTTTTGTTTACTGGAGAGAAGAAAAACTCCACAAATGAAATTAAATGTATCAACTCTAAGTTAAAAATAATAGTGATGATTCAATAAGAATCACATTATAAAACGCCTACCCATTATTTAGTTTCCCCAGAAGGGAATAAATATCATGTGCAATACACAGAAATCTATAAATAGGCCACTAACTCATTTCATGTGAAGGTGTATCATTTACTCTCTAGTTTATAGATGACAATACCAAAGCATTCTACTTCATACAATTGTCTAATATTCTCTATGCCTCCTGGCATTTATTTTTATCACTTTTCTTATATTCCTACGTAGACTTTCAACTCCAAACTGTGTCACTGTAATTTAAAGACAATGTCAAAGTTTCTTGCTTAAGACCTAGTGCCAAACAACCCAGAAACACTGGCAGAGTTTAAGGCAAAATCTATAGACGTTGACAGAGATTAATCAATGTAGTCTCTAAGAAGTAGGTAGCTGTCTTACTCAAAGTCGTTTTTGTACTTCTGAAGTGTAAGACACTTCCATTTACCACTATAATCAATAACCTTTATAACTAATGAAACCAGGTCCAAATAAGCCAATCTAGTCCATCATTTACCCAGGGTATTATCTGCCCTTCTCCAAATGTCCTTAAACACTATCATAATTACCACTACTTCTTTAGGAAAGAAAATGAGATAGTATTAACAAATAAAAATAGTGCAGTAAAACCTGATTATCTTTTGACATCACTGAAATGTATGCAATTATAAGATTTAGCCTAGCGAATTAAGGTTTATGCTTTCAAATAATAGAGTAATGTGAGAAAGTTCTCCAGAATTAGAGGAACTATTAACTATTGTTGAATGATAAATAACAGTCTGACTGTTTAATTTTAGTATTAATTATTTCTTTCATTGTTTGAAAATAGTTCACTTTTTGGAGACTATTCAATAGGCACACTCTTTTAAAACGACTTATGTGTCCTCTTAAAGTAACATTATTTTTGTCTTTTTTTCACATTTTTATAACCATAGCTTTTTCCAAAAAGATATCTAAAAAAATAAGTATATAAGAAATGATTTCTTACATTTCTCCATGCTTTTTATACTTACCAAGTTGAATATTTATATATTTATCTATATCTATATATCATTTAATGATTTGATTAATTTACTTATCAATATGTGAATTTTATAAACTTTTCAAGTCTGTACATGGCAAATACATTCTATCCTTTTCTACTTGAATATTCATCCAATTAATCATTATTTTCTATTATTTTTCCAGGATAGTGCTCACACAAATCAAGGATAACATGCCTATAAGAGGAAAATAAATAAATCACTGTATACTAACATATAAACTGTATATGTAAGAGAATAAGAAGTCAAAGAGAGCAGGACCTCACTTTGGAGAAAAAGCGGAAGTATGAGAAGGAAGTTCTAAATGAGATAACACAAAACAAACCATAAAGGAAATGAGTAAGAAAAAAATCAGCATATATAAGTTTTTCAAAATAAACAACAAACATAGAATAAAAACAAACAAGAATTATTACTTTTCTCTTTCTTAGTAATTTATATGATGATGGTGGTTACTTCTTAAATCTATTATCAACTCCTTGTAACAAAAGAAATGTAAGTGAACATGTTTTCAAGAATCAAAATTTAATTATTAAATTCAAACTTTGCTTTTACTTTTATTTATGATATTTAAATATGTAACTTGGTTATCTTCAAGTACTTTTTCAGATAACATGAAAATTGATTGGAAAGAAAAGATAGAGATTAAGTTAATACATTAATTTAAAAAGCAGGTTACAAACAGAATGTACAACATGATCTTATTTTGACAAAAACATGTAAAGGAGGCCTGTTCTTTTCTGAGTTGGTAATAGAAGGAGAGTGGATCTGGGGGAGAGAGGAGGTGGAGTGCCAGCAGCCTACCTGGCCTGGAATGGGCTGAAGCAAAACATAGAGTTGGATGTTGAGATAACTTTTAAAGACTGATGGTCTTATAGATAGCTTTAAAGACTGAGGGTCTCTGGCCTTCTAGCTCTCTATGCTAAATGTTTGCTGATAATTTCTAAAAATTCCTAAAAAAAAATGTCTAATTTATTCTGTGTTTAAAAAACTCTGGTTTAAGCAATGAGCACCTGTTGCCCAGCAGCAAGGAATTAAGCAAAAATTTTATTGTTATCACCCCCTTCTCTGTCCAGACAGCCAAAAACCTCTCTGCCTAGGCTCGTTAACTCTTTTTGAACAAGAGAGAAAGGAAAGGGAAAGAAACAAGATGCTTTAAACAGGTAAATGTGCACATTAATATATACATTTATATTTTCTTTTTTATTGGTTATTTTGTTTATTTACATTTCAAATGTTATCCCCCTTCCAAGTTGACCATCTGAAAACCCCTCATCTAATCCCCCTCCCAATGCCTCCACGAGGGTGCTCTGCTACCCACCCATCCACCCTCTCCCACCCCACTGCCCATCCTCTCATTCCCCTACACTGAGGCACGGGGCATCAAGCCTTCACAGGACCCAGGGCTTCACCTCCCATTGACCCCAGACAAGGCCATCCTCTACTACATATATAGCCAGAGCAATGGGTCCCTCCATGTGTATTTGCTTGGTGGTTTAGTCCCCGAGAGCTCTGGCAGGTCTGGTTGGTTGATATTGTTGTTCTTCCTCTGGGATTGCAAACCATTTCGGCTCTTTCAGTCCTTCCCCTAACTCGTCCAGTGGGGATCCCACTCTCAGTTCAATGGTTGGCTCTGAGCATCTGCCTCTATATCTGGCAGAGCCTCTCAGGAGACAGCTATATCAGGCTCCTGTCAGCAGGCACTTTTTGGCATTAGCAATAGTGACTGGATTTGATGCATGCATATGGGATGGATCCCCAGATGAGAATGTCTCTGGATGGCCTTTTCTTGAGTCTCTGCTCCACATTGTCCCTACATTTCCTTTAGACAGGAGTAATTCTAGGTGTAGAGACCTTATCCAGAGGTTAGGCACAAACCCTGGTTGAGGGATGGGGCCATATATTTACATTTTCATTCACATTCTCATTTGCATATTGATACATTTACAGTTCTGTTGGGCACAACCACCTGTCTCATACACTCCATAAATACTTATGTATGCTTACATACTCACATATACCTTCACACATACATATAGACAAGCAGACTTGTACATTTGTATGGATGGACAGATGAATGGATTGATGGATGCATGCATGCATGCATGCATGCATGGGGTAGAGCCCTAAGCCAAACCATCCAACCAACAACTTTATTTCATTTTGTTGGCATTTTCATAACTTCTTAGACAAAAATTTCCGTAGAAAATTGCATCACAGATAAAATGTTACATAAAATGGGAGTTACAGAAGGATGTTGATAAAAAGTTCAAAGCTGGGATTCATTCTATTATAAGTTCAAAGCAAGAGATTTTACATGGCCTTGCCTTATAGTGCACACCTTTTGCTTTATCCCTGAACCTAAATGGTTTTCCTTGAGCATAAATTTGTCTCAAGCCTATCTATCTTTTTTAGTGTGATTATGAAAGTTTATTTTATTTCTTATTGTGCAACATTTACTTATGATTATGAGGAGTGGACATACTGTATTCTTGATTCTAACTTTATTACATTTTTCTAGCAAAGCAGCTAAGACCATCTTTTAAAACTTTCTTCATAATATTATTTGAAGGAATTCTGTGGAATCATTAATTCATCTAAATAGTGTTAATATATAAAAGTTCATCTTTATGTTGATCTACAGGAAATCTGATTAATAGGGTGGGGTAGTGCCCAGAGATTATTATATTAATTTAATAATGACAGGAAAGGAATATCAGCTGCAAGAGGAAATCCTGAGATGAAGTCTCTGGGAACTTGTCATCAAGATCACCCATCATTGAGCATGCAAAAACAGTGGGCCACCTCTAGGAAGGCTATCTGCTAGCTTTAGCCCTAGACGGTTACTGACAGTAGAAGGAATCTGGGAGAAGAGGGAGGAAAAACTGTAGTCTGGACATATTTATGAGAGAAGAATCTGTTTTCAATTAAAAGAGAGAGAGAAGAAGAAAATGATAAGCTGAAATTCTTACCCTGAATAAATTACCAGTCTTAACAAATATGCATGTGCATCCTTAAAGCTTTTTATTTACATAAATAAGAATCAATTTTCTAATGCTACTAACAAAGTTATAAATTTATAATTTTTGTAGACCTTTATAAAATATGCAGTCTACTACTTCTCTTATAATGTTGACTCTTTTATATTATCGTATCTTACATTATTACATATGTGTATCATTATGTGTAAGGCTCCTTTGAATCTTTAATATATTACAAAATTTTAATTTTAATGACATTAATTTATATTTATGGATTTAATAAATACTCCTATAAATAACTCTAAGGGCTACAATTATGAGAAGAATGTTGACAGCATTGTAGATTATATCTCATTATCTTTCTATGAGTACTTTCTTGTCTGAGTCAGAAATAGTTGTATTTCTTGAAGGCATTGATAACTTCTTAGCATATCCTAATTTTAATTTTATATGTATGTGTGTTTTGAAGGAATGTATATAATGTGCACCACATGTATTACTGATATTTAAAGATACCAGAGATGGTTTAGGATGCCCTGGAGCTGGATATACAGCTTATATATATAAGCTGCTATAAAGGTGCTAGGAATCAAATCAAGGTCCTCTGGAAGAGCATCCTATGGTCCTAATTGCTTATACATTGATCCAGGCCTGATATATGCATTCTTAACCACATACCTATCAGTTAATTTCTTTTATTTGCCTTGTGGTAAGAATAAAGTCATTGCATACTAATCAGAATGGGTAAGACATAAAACGCAGGTGACAGTAGATGTTGGCAAGGATGTAAACAAAGAGGAAGACTTTTCCATTGCTGGTGAGAATGAAAGGTGATCAAACCACATTGGAAATCAATCTGCCAGTTCATCAGAAAATTGGAAATAGTTTTATCTGAAGACCCAGCCATACCACTACTGGGAATAAGGCCAAAAGGTTTTCCAACAGATTACAAAGACATATGCTCCACTATGTTTTTAGTGGCCTTATTTTTAATAGCCAGAAGCTGGAAACTACCCAGATGTCCCTCAAAAGAAGAATGGATATAGAAAATGTGTCCTTTTGTGATTGGGTTACCTCACTCAGGATGATATTTT